>NW_021319279.1:900078-911499 GCF_001605985.2 Dendrobium catenatum | reverse complement strand
AAGCCACATAAACCAATCTAAATTTTAAATAATCTTTTATCAAATATTTTTTTAAAATATCTATAAGTAGGTAAATGTAAGTTAAATAAATCACTGAACTGAGAATCATAAAACTATAAAATGTAATAAATATATGGAGTTATTCTATGATTTAAATAATAGTACATAACAAATGAATAAATTGAAAATCATATTACATTGTAATACATATCACATTTCTCAAACCTAATAGAATCTCAAAGGATTCTGGTCCTTTATGACTTCATTTTTAATTGTACTTATAGCACCAAAAAATATCAAATATCCCTGTCTCAGATAGAATCTCAAAGGATTCGGTCCCTTATATCTCCTAGAAATTCCCTGACACAAATAGAATCTCAAAGGATTCTGACCCCTTATGGATCCCAACAGATATAATTTACTAATATATACATATATATAATAACATTATAACCATTAAAGAGTAACTGAGCATGTATCAAAATTTCAGTGTTATATAACAGTGGACAACAAACAATTCAACTAAGAAAAAATGCACATTTTTAAAAAATTACCAAATTAATAGGGATTATGTAAAATAATATTTTAAGACTTTTATTATACTACAGCACTACTTTTCAACATCCCAACAACTTTCTATTCAATAAAAACCCCACAAATTTCAAAGACCCCTCTGAAAAATTTCTAGAAAATATTAAAAATGTGAATAATCATAATCTCTATAACATATAAAAATTTAAGCGATGAAAGTTTTACTAGTGCGATGTTATCTCCATTTTTTGCTAACAGATATAAATTTTCATCGAAATATTAACTAAAACTTACACATTTTTTAAAAATTGAGATGGGAATAATGTGCCTTACCTTGAAACGAACAAGTTTCTCAACTAGGCTGACGGACGAAAAATATCCGAAGTTGCCAAAAAATTGAATTTCTCTTTCTCTCTCTTTCTCTTTTTCCCTAATTCCCTCTAATCCTATCTGTTTTTACGTTTTTGGAAAAAAATGAAATGGAATTTGTTTAATAAAGCAAAGTAGAATTGGATTTTTATTAAACTATTAATTAATTTAATTATTTAATTTTAAAATATAATTTAATCCAAATTCTTTTATATCTTTATAATTTGGACTTCTCTAATTCTACCCAAAAAAATCTTAAAATTTTAAAAGATTTTACAATCTACTCACCTTAAGAAAAATATCATCCTAAATATTTCTAAAGTAGAATGAGTCAGAATAAACTTGGATACTACTGCCGCATATCAAATTATTTCTCCTAAGTAGCCTCTCTGGCTGTCCTATGCTTCCACTGCACCTTAACCTTATGAATCTGTTTACTTCTCAATTTTCTCACATCATATGCAAAAATCCTTCGGGTCTTGTCAGTACTGCAGATTTGGATGAATCTCAATATCATCAGTAGATAATCTCTTTCCAGATTAGACATCTAGTTTCTAACAGATATCTGATCATGTAATAATAACCTATAAGCATAACTACAAATCCTCTCAATGATCTCAAAAGGTCCAATATAAATTGGACTAAGCTTGCTAATTTTCTCAAATCTACTGACACCTTTCATAGGGCTAACTTTGAGATAAACCAAGTCATCAATCTAAAAGTTAACCAGCCTATGCTTCTGATTGTAATACTTCGTATGTCTATCTTATGAGGATTTTAACCTTTCTCTAATCAAATTAATCTTTGTAGTAATATCATCTATAAAGACTGAACCTATTACCTGTATATCTCCCACCTCTATCAAAGTCAAAGGAGTCTTATATTTTTTATCATACAGAGCTTTATAAGGAGTCATAGCTATACTAAACAGATAACTATTATTATATATAAACTTTATCAATGGGACATGATTCTCCCAACTGCCTCCAAAATCTAAAACACATAATCTTTGAAGATCCTCCAGCACCTGAATAGTCCTTTTAGACTTTCCATCTGTCTGTGAATGAAAAGACGTATTGAAGTATAACTTTATACCAGTCCCTACTGAATATCTTTATAATTTGGAGGTAAACCTATCATCCTAATTTGATATAATCACTTTCAGCACACCTACAACTATAATCTCTCCATATCTCATATCAAATACTCATCAGAAGTGAGTTGCATATATGATAATCCAGAAGACTTCCTGCTCAGAGCGTCTGCCACCACCTTAGTCTTACTAGGCTGATATTGAATAGTCAGATCATATTCCTTGATTAACTCAAGCCACCTCCTTTACCTTAAATTCATATCCTTTTGAGTGAATATGTACTTTAGACTCTAACGATCTGTAAAAATTTTACACCTAATACTGTACAAATAATGATGCCAAATATTCAAAGCAAAAATAATAATAGCCAAGTCTAGATCATGCGTAGGATAGTTCCTTTCATGTGGCTTCAACTATCTTAAAGTATAAGCTATCACTCGGCCATGCTGCTTGAAAACACATCACAAACCTCTCAGTGAAGCTTCATTAAATACCTAAAATCCTTCTGTACCAGAGGGAAGAGCCAAAACTGGAGCAGAAGTCAAATAATCCTTCAATCTCTGAAAACTAGCCACATACTCTTGTGTCCAAATAAAAGCTACTAACTTCTATGTCAGTCTCATCAGAGGTGTTGAAATATGAGAAAATTCCTTCACAAATTTTCTATAATATCTAGACAAACCTAAGATTATGTGTATCTTAAACACATTAGTAGGCCTCGGCCATTCAGTGACTGCCTAAACTTTCTAGAGATCAATAGAGATACTATCAACACTCACCACATGTCCCGAAAAAGAAATGCTCCAAAGCTAGAACTCACATTTAGAGAAATTTACATACAACTAGTGCTGCCTCAAAGTCTCCAATACACTTTTTAGATGTCTAATGTGATCTTTCTTAGACGACAAATACACCAAATTATCATCTATGAAAATAATCATAAACTAATCAAGATAATCTTTGAATATGTTATTCATCAGATCTATAAAGATAATTTATATATTAGTCACCCCAAATGGAACAACCAAAAGCTCATAGTGTCCGTATCGAGTACTGAAACTTGTCTTCATCACATCAACATCTCTCACCTTCTCCTGATAGTAACCGGATCATAGATCATTCTTTGAGAATATAGAAGATCTATCAAGCTGATCAAATAGTTCATCAATTCATGGTAGTGGATACTTATTCTTGATAGTGACTTTATTCAACTCCATATAGTTAATACACATGCATATTGTACCATCCTTTTTCTTCGTAAATAAAATAGGTGCTCCCTAGGGAGAAATACTAAGATTAAAAAATTTCATAGTTAATACACATGCATATTGTACCATCCTTTTTCTTTGTAAATAAAATAGGTGCTCCCTAGGGAGAAATACTAAGATTAAAAAATTTCATACCATGTGTAGTGAATCAAAGAAACACTCAAAAATAAAGGAATGACTAGCTCCAAAATTGAATAGAACATGACATGGATGTTTAAAAATATAAATAATACATGTCTCAATATATGGAGCATCTCGGGCCTCTTATTGAGTCAAATTGTATACATATGACTGAACTGTAGCTATAGAAACAGAACTACTAAGCTCTCTCAAACTACTACCAGATGTTCTCCTTTCTACTAAACTCGGACCACCAGCTCTACCAAATGATCACATAAGAAAAGTATGGAGAGGAACTACTCTTGATCTCTCTATCGGTCTGATAAAGCTCTCAGATATAGACTCAAAATATTGGTCAAATCTTGTATGTAGACACTCTGCTACTTGATGCCTTGTTTGATCGCATCTAAAACATTGTTCAGACATCTTGTAGTACTAACCTTAATGACGTTGACCACAACTCTAGCACATAGGTTCCCCACCAATAGAACTAGATCTAGCTATAATGACACTACAATAAATTATGATAAATGCTAACTATCCACCTCTACTAGAATCTCTAAGTGTAAATATACTATTCTTCCTAGAAATGCCACTGCCATAAGTCTCACCATTGAACCTCTTCCTATTAGTAGTCCACCACTGTCAGTAGCCATCAAATCATTCTCTATCAAATGAGCTCTCTCCACAAGCTCAGAGAAATCATAATTGAGAAATGGCATAAGAGTCTATCTCAGACTATCTTGAAGTCCTCTCAGGAACCTGTAGCACTTCTCTATAAGAGTGCTAACTAAATATAGAGCATATCTAGCTAAAGCAGTAAACTCTAGTATGTACTGGATAATTATCTTGCTCCCTTGAACTAACTTCAGAAAAGTCTCCTGTATTTATTGCATATAGAAGGAGGTACAAACGAGGATCTAAATACCTTAGAGAACTCATCCCAAATAATCAGAGTTCAATTTCCCTTGAAATTTCTCCTCCTGCTGGCCTATCCACCATTGCCTGCCTCGCCATCCAATAAGAAAGACTTATAGCAGTAACTTCCTCTCAGAAGGACACTACATACCATAAAATGCCTTTTATAGTATGACACATACATATAAAACTAAAATAATGAACACTCAGCATACTTGAAACTACCCCACTAGACTTACACATCCGTTCCTATAACTTTATTTTATGATCTAATTCCAAAATTATTACTCTAATACAACAAAAAAGTTACAACCTAACTCGACTAGGAAAGGTCCTATCATGCTGAGTTGTGATAGGCAAACCCTAAGATCTAAATTTAGAATTATTTTAGATTTTCTACCAATATTCATTGAAATAAATGATGAACTACAGAGCTACTAAAATATCTAAATACTAAAAAACTTATCCATAAAGTTTCTTTCATTCATCAAATAAATATCTACATTATAGTACATGGCTATACACAATAGCTACAAAACTAAAAATTTAACTAGCCGTGAATGTATAAAAATCAAAATAGCAAAATAACTATGACCTCAAATCTGATCCTCAATTACTAGTCCATAATTTCTTTCCACTTCCCAGATCTTGAAAATCAGAAGTAAAATCACAGTGAGCTACAACAGCTCAGTATGCCACACAAACCAATTTAAATTTTCAACTATTCTTTTATCAAATATTTTGTTAAATATCTAAAAGTAGGTAAATACAAGTTAAATAAAATACTAAATTGAGAATTATAAAACTATAAAATATAATAAATACATAATAGTTAATCTATGATTTAAATAACAGTATAAAATAAAAATCAATAAATAGAAATTCATATCATAGAGTAGTTCAGTTCATATTTCTCAGAGTTAGATAGAATCTCAAACAATTCTTAACCCCTTATGGCTCCAAACAGATATAATTTACTCACATATGCATATATATAATCACATTATAACCATTAAAGAGTAACTAAGCATATATCAAAATTTTAGTGTTGTATAACGGTAGACAACAGATATTTCAACTAGGCAAAAATACACATTTTTAAAAAATTATTAAATTACCGAGGATTGTGTGTAATAATGTTTTAAGATTTTTAATCTACTACAATATTATTTTTCAATATCCAGATAATTTTCTATTCATTAAAAATATCACAAATTTAAAAACACCTATTGAAAAATTTCCAGAAAATATTCAAAAAGTGCATAATTATAATCTCTAAAACATATAAAAAGTTACGCAGTGAAAGTTTTATTGGTGCAAAGTTATGCTCATTTTTCGCTAATGGATATAAAATTTTGATCAAAATATTTGCTAAAACTTGCATATTTTTTAAAATTGAGATGGTCATAATGTGCTTTATTCTGTGTTTCTTAATTAATATATATATATATATATATATATATATTAACTAATCATATTTAAAGCACTCTAGTGAAGTTGGTTTACAAAACAAACATCTAATGGCCCCCAAAACTCCACTTGTACCAACAGGTACTGATTTCTTAAGATATTTCAATAGTGTCAAAAAATTATGAAAAAATTTAGGGATGCTAAAACACAATAATATAAATATTCTAGGGAAGACAGTTCATCATTTAGACTTCTCTAGGTGGACCAAAAAAATCTTGAAAACTTAAAAAGTTTCACTAGAGAGATCGTAGTTGGCGAACAATGATGGTCGAAGGGACTATATTCGATGACCGACAGAGGTCGTAGGGACCATAGTCAATGGGAAACAGAGGTCAAAGGGATCATAATCGGTGGGAGATGGTGGTCGGATGACCGTAATTGGCGGATGATGGAGGTTGGAGGGACTGTAGTCGACGGACGATTATGATCAGAGGGACTATAATTGTAGTTGATAAGTGTTAATTACATAATATTTATTATGTTTGAATTTCAGTGAAATATGTTATTTTAGTTCTTTTTGCATAGGAAAATCTCAAAAAATGATGAAAAATACAAAGAAATAGGTAGCTCCGTGGCACTAGAGGAAACAATATCATCATGTTCCATTCATGGCCATCAAAGTGTCACTTGTTGACATTGCAGTGTCATACTCTCTGTTTGTGAGCGTTATAGCAGCATCATAATTAATGTTACAACATTTTCTGCGCCGCTGTGTTAGAAAATTAGCTTGGCAGCACTAGGTTCTTGAGAAAATGAATGTCGTTGTGCCATGCATTTCAAAGTTCAACATCATTTTATCCACTTGGGAACCACAGTGCTCCAATTTTACCAATGTCGTAGTGCTACAGTTATAACTTTCAAGAGAAATGTT
The DNA here is from genome assembly GCF_001605985.2 of Dendrobium catenatum. Classification (NCBI taxonomy): domain Eukaryota; kingdom Viridiplantae; phylum Streptophyta; class Magnoliopsida; order Asparagales; family Orchidaceae; genus Dendrobium; species Dendrobium catenatum. Next base: position 904,859 of record NW_021319279.1, on the reverse strand, counting down.
GCTAAAGTGAAAGATGCAAATGTTAACTTGATAACCATTCCACTTCATTAAGCACTATAGTGGAGTAAATATTTCAATGATGAGGCGCTAGTTCACTTTTGAACTCCGCAATGCTAGAGACCTTTTCTATGTTTGCTATAAATAGATATGTGTTCTGTTTGTGAGGAGTTCAATAATTTGTGTAAAGCTTAGTACTTTTTAATGTGCTTATCTAGTAACCTCTTATATTAAAATCTAAAAGAGGCTCAAGAAGTACATGATGCAATCAATTGAAGCTTGTGTTTATTGAAATAACTTTGCAAGTGAATTACAAAGGAAAAGTTAGGTGATCTAGTACAAATGATGGTGAACTAATGGAATTTCAATTTTAACTACAAACACATCTAATCTTTAATCTAGCTTATTCATTTCAAAAGACAATAATCAATTATTATATTCATAACATGTAAATTAAAATTTCTTTTTTTACTTAAGGATAAGAAGAAGTTTAAGCTGGGCAGAATTTAATAAGTATAAATTATTTATTATGTTTGAATTTTAATAAAAATATGTTGTTTTAGTTATTTTTGTAAAGGAAAAAATCCCAAAAAGGTAAAAAATACAAAGGAAAAGGAAGTGATGTTGTGCTAGAGGAAACACCATTGTCGAACTTCATTCAATGCCATCTAAGTATCAATTTTAAACATTATAGCGCCATTCTCTATTTTTCAGCACAGTAGTGGAACAACAGACAGTGCCACATCATCAAAAAATTAGCTTGGCAGTGCTGGGTTCTTAGGAAAATGAGTGTTGCGGCACCACACATTTTAACACCTCAGTGTCATTTTGTCCACTCAGGCACCACAACGCTTTAATTTCCATACTGCCATGATGTTGCAATTATAAATTTCAAGAGAAACATCACTGATAATTGTTCAACTTCATCAAGCATCATGGCGGAGCAAACATTTCAACACTGAGGTGCTAGTTCACTTTTGAGTGCCTCAGCCCCATAATTTCAAGCACCGAAGTGCCAAACACTTTTTTTGTGTTTTTCTATAAATAGATGTTATGTTCTGTTTGTAATAAATTTAGCCACTTGTGCGAAACTTAGAACTTTTCAACGTGCTTTTTCAGTAACATTTTTAGAATAACATTTAAGGGAGGCTAAGGAAGAACTTGATACAATCTATTGGAGTAGTTGGCTTATGTTTGTTAAAACAACTCTATAAGTGAATACGGAGTGCATATGAGATACTTTGATCCTACCTAGTAATAAAACTCCTCTATTTTTCTTATATTTTCAATCTTCTATGAATATAAGAAAATGAGTTTGCATGTCATTTATTCTATGTATGGCAAGATCTCTTATTTTGGATTGATGATGTAAAGGGTATATTAAGTATTAATGAAAACTCTTATGCTTTAAAAATTTAATGATGTTCTGAATTATCTCAAATTCTTTATTTAATGCACATAGTGGTCATGTGTATATTTAAAACCTAGTGCGATGTATATCCTTAACGGAGGAATACAAGAAGAATCAAGAATATTATGATACAATGTTAGCATGTATGCCTACATATATAATGTTTGAATATTTTAGGCTCTAAAGAAGATATTATAACTGTATGAGGTTAGCAAATTTCATTTTCACCCCTAAAAGTTCAACAGAAATTATTGATAATCATTTTTTGAATCACATCTACAATTAAAAGACTCATTAGAAAATAAATGATATTTTGTATTTATCAGAAAAAAATATTTTATTAAATATTTTACCAAGTATTTTACTATTTTTATATAGTGATAAAAACTCTAAAAACATTATTTTTATTTAATTAGGATAACTTATGCATTTAGAATAAGCAATAACAGTTTTGTGTAAGTATAACAATTCTTCATGAGTTTGACACTCTATTTCATCACTTTATTATTTGATCTGGCACGTATACTTGCGTACATTTAAGTGGGCTTCTAATATTAACATATCGAAGAAAATCCAAGCATTACTTAGCATTGACAGAACAAGCAATTGTTATACAATATATAATAAAGCCTTGCTTGCCTACACACATATATCATCCCCATCAGTAGTCGGTGGGCAACAGTGGTTAGATAGTAGTCGATGAGAGATAGTGGTCGGAGGGATCATAGTCACCAGGGGATAGTGGTTGTAGGAACCATAATCTTCAAACGATATAGGTCGGAGGGACCGTAGTCATAAGCGACGATAGTCCAAGGGATCATAGTTGACAGGTAATGGTGGTTGGAGGGACCGAAGTCAAAGGGAAATTGTGGTAAAAAGTTGGGTAGAGGTTTATTGGTGATCGGCAGATGGGTGGTAGTGTGGCGACGATCAATAGACGGGCAGTTGTCCGACAACGGTCGTCAAACAGGTGGTTGTCTAGAGATGGTCGGCGACTCGATAATGGTCGACGAAGGTTCTCAGCGGTGATGATTGGTTGGAACTCTAGGATCTTTAAAGTCTCAGAACTCTCTCTAATCTTAGCCGAAAAGTCCAAGCTCCCTTTCATTTGAGAAGTGAGTGTCTATTTATAGATTTGTTAGAGTGGCATGCTCTGTAAATATAGAGAAGATCGAGGATAAAATTGAAGTGGTCAATCGGACGACGCATATTGATTCCCTCAATTATAGAGGATTCATCAAGCATTTGAGTGCCATAATGATGTCAAAATCAAGCGTTGTTAGGCTCATTAGATTCCTCTGATTGAGTCGCTCGTTTTGACTATAAGCGTGGTATATCTGGATATCATTTGATCATCCAATTTATGCTTTGAAGCTTCCAAATATGCTCTAACCCCACGATTTGGACCCATTTGAGATCAAATTAGACTGATTTTTGTATCGTTGGGTTTGTCTCTTCAAAAAATTCAGCTTAACTAATTTTTTTTTTTTAAATTGGAGTTCAGAAGGTCCCAAATTTAATTTTATAAGTTGTAAGCATGAATATGCCTCAAGATGTATGCTCGATCAAGATAATTTTTGTTACTTTATCAGTTGCCCCACTATTTTTAGACAATGAATCCTGAAGAGTACAAAAATACATAAATAATTTTAGCACTCTACGAAGTCAGAGCATCGATCGAAGCAAAAATTGATAAAAATATTCACCCTGAAACTTGTAAAATTGTTTAAAACTGGTTGTAGAGGATTCATTGGGCTTTGAAAGTATCAAAATTGAGATAGAAATATCGAAAAATGATTCCAAGGACTCCAAAAACGTCTGAATCGAACCTTACAGGCAAAAAAATATTTTTCTTTCTATTTAAGAGCCAAGGCCTTCCCCTCGACCGGCGAAGGGCACCATTTGTAGTCAACTGCAAACACTATTGGAATCATTTTAACTGGGCCAGACTCTATGATTTTTCCTTTTTTTACAATTTTCCACGTAAAAATCTTGGTGTCATTTATGACTCTTGCACCCATCTCTTTTTTCTGTATGGGCATTGGATCTTCGTTCAAAACTAAGGCATTAAGCTTTTATCTCTCTACTGTCTCAAATGTTTGAGCCTACAATAAGTTAAATTCATAACAACATCCATGCAAACAAATTAAATCTCCATGATTTGTAGATTGCATGTTTTTAGTCTCATTTGTCACGCAAACTTACAGAAGTGAAAGATGAGCAAACGAAAATTTATTTTTCTTAGAGTTGAAACTTATAGGTGGAATAGGCAAATATATAAAGATTATGACTTAGTTATATGGGAAAATTATCTCATAAAAGAGCACAAGGAGCAAATGAAAAAAGAATTTATGATAAAATATTACCTTGTATAATAAATGAATAATATGAAAGATGAGATAATATAATTATTTTATAGCCAAAATAGGATCTGTTTTTACCCGAAATATATTTCCTCGAAATATTTTTTGGAATTGATTACCGAAATGCTTAGGACAAGTCTAACACTCGCGGTGGAAAGAATATTATCAAGAGTCCGAGAAGAAGTATCATTTATAGGTTAATTGGGAAGAAATAAATTAATATTTGAAATTCTTTTTGGATCCATGACATTAATTAATTCTAACATTTTTCCCCTCGAAGATTAAATAAAATAGAATTCAATATTTTGTTAAACTGTAATGATGATGATTAATTTTTGTGCTTAAGAGTTAAGAAAGGATATTAGAAAAATAAAAATTTGCATTTCAACATTGATTAAATGCAATTAAACTTGTTTAAATTCAAGTAAATATAACGGGAATTAAAATCTATTTACTTCTCTTACTTAAATGCAATCAAACTAAATGAAATTAAATAAATAAATAAAACGTATTTGAAACGTATTTGAATATAAACATGCATGCAATTAAAATATATACCTTTTAACATTGATTAAATATAGTTAATATTATTTAAATTCAAATTAGCATAAATGCAACAAAAATCTTTGAGAGTTTCTAAGAACCAATTCTTTCTTAAATGCAATTAACATAAATGAAATTAAAAAATTCGTAACGCATTTAAATAGATAAATTAAGCATATTTGAATATAAACTTAATGCAGTTAAAATCTTTGAGATTATTTAAGAGCTGGCTCTTGATTAGATGCAATTAATACAAATAAACTTAAAAATATATATAGTGCAATTAAATAAAAATGTATATACAAAATGAATGGTAGGGATTTATCTTTGATAAATAAAATAGAAGGTTAGGATTGTGTTTGGGAAAAAACTAAAGCAGCTTTTCTAATACTAGTATAAATGCCCATGCATTAAATGCACGTGACTACTAATTTTAAAATAAGTATTTATATTATAAATATTTTAAT
>NW_021319279.1:878517-897570 GCF_001605985.2 Dendrobium catenatum | reverse complement strand
AAAAAAAAAAAAAAAAAAAAAAAAAAAAAAATACATCAACACAAATTTTACTAAACATAGGGAAAACATAAAATATTCCTTAAAGTAAAAACCCCACGATTGAATTAAGTACAAAGACAAAAAAAAAGAAGATAATTTAAGGATGAAAAAGGAGTGTTTCTATAGATCTTTATCTAAAGGGTCATATGCACCAAGTAGATAATTAGCTCAGTTTGATTTATAATGTAGATCAGTTTAATTGGACTGAGAGATTATGTTGGTTGGGAGTTGCACCAGAGCCATTAGAGAGACAATATCTTATTCCATTTAACAATGATGCTACAAGCGTTAAGAAACCTACAAATAAGTTAACCAAGCCTATAAATTTGGCCTTATCTCCCAGAATGAAGGAGCAAGCACTGAAGATTGTTGAAAGTTTATCAGTTGAGGTTTGTTTATAGTATTGTTGAGGTCTCATAATCACATATCAACTTATGTTTTCATAATGTTAAAACACCATGCTTAGTTAAAAAAAAGAGCTTAAGCTAAAATATAATTAAATAATTTTATTAGTTTAATGTCAACTTACATTAATTTATTTTTTTAATCGGTCAAACTGCTTAACTCAACTTAACACTTAATTTTCCATCTGAAGCCCCCAACCAAACATGTCCAAAGTTCAAAGAAGCAATTAAGTCTATTAATTCTAAGAATAAGAATAATAAGGGTTTTTTTTGTTAAATACTATTTTTTTATTAAAAAAAAAAGAGGAAGAGCGCTTATTGTAATTTCTGCTTGGCTAAACTAAAGCTTTGATATTCGAATTTGACCAAGAATAATGTTTTTATTTTTATTTTAATTTTTTTTTTTTTGTTTTTAGGGGAAACCCACAAGGGGCCTACACATTGATTAAAAAATAGGATTATATGGTCCTTAAAGGGACCTCGAGCTCACTACTGCTCGCAAGAGCTACAAGGCAAAAAGCAAAAGAACTTATGAGCACAAGATCCCTACTACATAAGAGAACAAAACAACCTAAGTACAATCTATGGTGCACAAGAAAGGGCACCCAAAAAAGGAGAGCAATAAAGAAATGATGATCAACTCAAGCTCCCTATCCAAAACACGGACCTACAAAAAAAAGAAACCTGTAAAATAGAAAGTAGAGCACCCGATACATCCAAACAAATAAAGAGCCCCAAAAGGTGAGTCATATACCAGCAACGAAAGTTCCAAAAACTAGGAAACACCAGATTCCACCCATAAGTACACGCCATAGAGCAAAGAACCAAATAAAAATAGATAAAATCAAAACAACAGGAAAAAGAATAGACCAAAAATCTAAAAACATCCCAATAGATAGTAACCGGGACTAAACAGCTCTAGAGTAGAATAACAATAATACTACAAAGCCAAGAACCCAGCACAGTAACAAGCCACAAGCTCAAGGAGAGGCAGCATAAACAATGAGGGGACAGGCTATTAAACAGAAAAAAACAAGAATCACAATGCAAAACCTTATGTCGCTCCATCCCACCAAAGAGCCCCAGCCAGCACCCCCTCCCCTCCAAACTCCAGCACAAACCAAACCGAAAGCTAACATGGAAACAACACCCAAAAACCCACATCAAATCCACCTCATTCAGAAGAACAATAAAACCAGTAGAGACAATCCAGCACAACAAGCCCAGAAGGCTAGCAATAAGCCCAAACAGGGAGAACCACAACATCTAAATCCCCATCAACCTAACCAACCAACAACCAGAAGACCTCAGCACCCCAATAAACAAAAGGCCAATCATAAAACCCCTCCCCAAGATCAACAACCCCAAGGCCCCACAACCAATCGAAAGCCTCACAATCCAGATCTGAGGAGGGAGAAAAAAAAAATGGTTAAGCTTCAAATTAAAATTACAATCATAGCTCAACCCAGTGCACCCAACAAAACCCACCATGAGCACTCCCCACCAAAAAGCACCAGGACAAAATCATAAAAGAAAACACAAGAACCAACTTCCATGATAGTAGAAAGAGAACATAGAAACCAATGCCCCAACCAAACGGTCAGAGAAAAACCCTCAAGGCAGGCAAAAATAAGCCCCCTGAAATCAGAGCAGACAACAACAAGAAAACAGGACAGCAACAAGTAAGCAATCAAAAACACCTCCATCTTGCAGCTAATTCTTGACATACGATAAACCAATTTGGTCTATATTAAGGATGAAAGTGCTCAGATACCACTTGAGAGTGCTCTGATGGAACTACAAAGTTTGTTAGGGAGTTAGGCCCTATGAACCGACCCAAGGCTAATTAAAAGAGAGAGATGAATCGGTATTTATAATAAAACTCAAACTAAAAACAATAATTAAGATTCACCACAATAAAAACCAAAGTGCATAAATTAAATGTGAGAGTAATAAAGAAAAAAACACACCAGATTTATAGTGGTTCGGTCAAACCTTGACCTACGTCCACTCCTTGGAGGCACCCTCCAAGTATTGCACTACAAAAGTGTCTCTCCTTTAGCTCCCACAGCTAGGCGGAGAAGCCCTTACGAAATCACTTCCACCTTCCCCGGTGCGGCGGAGTCACTGGGTCCTTTGACACCAAAGAGATCTTCTTCTTTGGTGAACTTCCCTCAAGACAGGCCTTGAATCCGACAGTATTAAGGTGCAAGCCTACTGAAGCAACATTGTGGAATCCCCCTCCACACTCCCTTGAGTCCTGCCCACAGGATCTTCTCCCTCTCTCATACTTCACCCATTCCTCACTCCCTTTCAAGCTCTCTCTTCAAGTTTCCCCAAAAGAACAAAGCTAAAATGGCTACCAAAAACACTTACCAAGTGTCTTGTCAAAGCTTAAATAGAAGATCTCAAAATGAGCTCATTAATGCAACTTACCGGCTTTATCCTCCAGGCTGATATAAATATCGGTGTGGCCGATCCGTGTAAATTACGCTCAATTAGCTCGGTCGATTAGGGACGATCAGGAGATATTTTAATCATATCGTTCAGGCCGATAGGATAACATCCTGGACAGTTAGTTCAAAATATGAGGAAAATCGTCCTGAACATCGTCTTAAAAAGAAGCTGGCCGATGTCAAATCATCCCGGTCGATCTTGAGATCTACCCGGCCAATGTAATAATGCAAATCACCATTAATTGCTTTCCGTAATTACCATATTTAATTAAAAAAATTATGTTGGATCGGCTAGGCCGATCCTGATAGGCCGGGCCGATCCACCGGGATGACGTCCAAAAATAAGTAATTCCTAAATAGATCTTGCGGGAGATTCTTACTGATTTGAGCCTATAGTCCTGGCCGATACAAAATTTCCCTGGATGATGTGTTTAATGACGGCTGCCTTAATAAGTATGATGCCCTAATCAGGGTTTCTATTTTTGAACCAATCGTCTAGGCCGATATAAATATCGTCCCGGATGATGTTACCAAAACAGTAAACTTTAGAAAACAGTCAGAAATTCTTCCAAGGTGTGTGTGTGCAAAGTTACTTAGCATCAGGAGCCACAGCAATTACAAAAGACTCAAGAAAGAAAAAAGGTACAAATTGACTCAGATCTACCAAATCTTGAGCTGGTTCCAATAGAAGTCTGATCTTGTGGACCTGAAATGTTAGTAGATAAGGTAGTCGTAGAGAAATAAGAGTATTTACTATCATCAAAATCATAAACCATGAAAACAGATCCACAACAAAGGAGGCCTTTAATATAAACAGGCAATTGAGAAAAAACCAACTCAGTCATACCATTTAAATCACAACCTAAAGAGGCAATAAACAGAGCATACACATTCCCATCCTCCAAAATTACAAAAAAAGAGCAGTTAAGGGTGTTCAAGATATCTTTAATATCCTTATGAATGTAAAATAGAGCAAAAGGACAAATCCTGTCCTCCTTATGAGTAATAAAATTATAATCAAAATAGGATCCCACCTCCAAAACCACGTTACTTATATGAAGATTAGCATAGAGGCTTAAGCCATGAAGCATGGAATAAGAAATAGCATAATTAACACTACCATTAGCAATCGGTCTAGCAAATCTAGTAAGTAGATTCCATTATGATCCCTAATGACACCACCACAACCAACAGTAGTACCCAAACCAGCACCCATCACATTTAATTTAGCAAAATTAGTGTTATGCTTAACCCAAGTAATGCTTCTAAAAATCATTTGAAAAAAATTCACCTCTAAGTTAATGCCAAAACTAGACAAACTAAAAAAGAAATTCCTAAAGTTCTTAATAAATAGTAAGTTAACAAAGAAAAGGACAACCACCTTATCCTTAACTTTCTAAATAATTCTTTGATATTTCATATTAGCCCCATTAAAACAAGAGTCATTTCTCTCCAGCCAAAGGAACCAAAGGATAAGGGAAGGAATAACATTTCTGACATGGTCTTTAGACATGATAAACCAACAATCAAGCAAGGTGTAAATAGAAATCCTGGCAGAAAAGAAATTGAAATGAAAGATATCCTCAAAATAAGACAAAACTTTCACAGCAATGGGACCAGAGATGAAAACATGATGCATATTATCCACATGGTAAAAGCATTGGCACTTAGAGGGAAAGATAAAACCTATACGCCTCAAGTTCTCATCCGTGGGAATAAAGTTATATAAAATTCTCCAAATAAACAAGGAATAATAAAAGGAAGGATTTTATGCCAAATCATTTTAAAAAGCATAAAAGACTCTTTTTTTTTCTAAAGGAATGCCAAGCATCTTTAACCCTAAACAAACCATCTTTAGAGAGAGAACAGAGTAAAACATTCCTGGAAGTAATATTTAGAGGAATCATTAAAAATGTGCTGAATAATATAGTCAGGGAGGACAACATAGAGTTTTTCTATATCCCACCCATTATTAGAAAAGAAGTAATTAACCTTCACATTATTAATGGAAAAAGAATTCAATAAAGAATCAATCGAATGTCCATTTAACCAATGATCTTGCCAAAAGAAAATATTTCCATTACCGAGGCCCCACACAAGAGCCTGCTCAACCTTTCATTTAATAGAACAGAGCCTTTACCAAACTTTAGAGTGGCCAATAGTAGAAGTACATAGGGTGGGGTATATACCACCACAATACTTAGCCATCATAAAATTAGCCTAAAGACTCACATTGGCCCTAAAATTGTACCAATCTTGGAAGAAAAAGTGGAAGCCAAATCAAGCATAGTTTTGCGCCCTAAAGCTCCTTCTTGCAGAGGACCATAACATTTACCCCAAGATTACCAATGAAGCTTTGCATTGTTCCCAAAACCTTTCCACAAGAATTTATTAACAATTCTATCAATTCTATAACACATAGTCTTAGTAGGGAGGAGAGTTTAAAAGCTATAAACCGGAATAAAGCAAAGAACACTTTTAATAAGAGTAAGACGGCCACCATAGATAAGGAATTAAGAATCCAAAGAAGATAATTTGTTTTAGATCACAACAATTAAGTCATCAAAGAGAAAAGACTTCTTTCTCCCCTTATACCAAGGAATACCCAGATATTTTAAAGGCAAAAAACTTTGATTAAAGTTAGTCACATTCTTAATAGCCATAATACGATCAGTAGGAATATTCTTAGCCAATATAAAGCTGCACTTCTTCTTATTAAAAACCAGACCACTAACTGACTCAAAATGGTCAAATAAAGTCAGAATCTTGGTAATCTTATTCCTAGAAGCATTAGAAAACACAATGAAATCATCAACAAATATATAAATGAGAGATTTTAATATCTCCAAGAGTTCTGAAATAGAGATTAGGACATTTATTAAAAAGATCCACAAGACCCCTAGAAAGATAATCAGTAGCAATAATAAAAAGCACAGGGGAAATGGGATCACCTTGCCTAAGCCCATGAAAAGCCTTAAAAAAACCATGGCTCTTACCATTCATAATCGAATAACACGGGCTTTCAATACAAGTCTTAATGAGAGAGATAAAATTGTAATTAAACCCAAATAAGGTCATGATATTGTAAATAAAAGACCAATTAACATTGTCATAAGCCTTAGCAATATCCAATTTCATAATAATATTACCCCCTCTAACCTTGACATCCAAGTCCTAACAAAATTCTTAAGCCAAAAGAATACTGTCAGTAATGACATGACCTTTTGACAAAACCCATTTGAAAAGGAGAAATAAGCTTAGGCAACAATACATTTAACATATTCATTAAAATTTTAGAAAGCAATTTATAAAAAATAGTACACAAACTAATAGGTTTAAAATCATTCCAGGAATTCACAGTATTCTTCTTGGGGATAAGCATAATAGCAGTAGAAGAAAAAAACTTCGGAATAGGATTTCCATTAAAAAAATCAGTGATAGCAGAGAAAATATCCATATAAATAAAAGGCCAAACTTTTTGAAAAAACTTAGTAGTAAAATAATCTGGGTCAGCCACAGAATCCGCATTTATACCAAAAATAATATCTTTATCCTCCTCCAAAGAAGGAGATTTAGATAAATCCCCGTTATCCTTAAAAGAAACAACATTAGGAATAATAAAAGTACTGGAGATAAAAGGAGGAGTAAAAGATTTAATTGACATCCAAGTTAGCAATTTCATTAATTATCCTCAGAAAAAGAACCATCCTCACAAGAAATTTTATGAATACAATTAATAGCCAGTTTCTTATTAACCAAAGCATGGAAGTATTTAGTATTATTATCTCCTTCAGCCAGATGCTTGATATCCACTTTTTGTTTCCAAAAAGTTTCTTCATGAGCTTGAAGATTAAAAAGCTCAGCTTTAGCCTCTTTCAAAAAGCAGAGGTTTGGGCTAGAGGGATCCAACTGACAAAGATCCTCAAAAGAGTGCACCCTTCCTTCACAATTAAAATATTAGAAAATAGATATTTAAAAACATTATGATTCCACCAGTTCAAAAATTGCTTCAACCTTTTAAGTTTAAGCCAAAGTCTATTCGTCCTTGTTATAGAATCATCCAGAAAAAGAGGTGCATGCCAATTATTCTGAACCACATCAAGAAAAGAATCATGAAGCAACCACATGTTTTGAAATCTAAATTGGAATGGAAAACCTCTATCTCTTTCTTTAATATGAATCAGAAGAAGAGAGTGATCAGAGAGAGTACGGTTAAGATGATAAACCTTAGTAAACTCGAAAGAATTAAGCCAAGCATTATTAAATAAAACTCTATCAAGCCTTTGCCACAAATGACCACGATGCCAAGTAAAATTATTGCGAAGAAAAGCAATGTTAATAAGGTTGCAATCCATAATCATGTCATTGAAATCCTCCATCGACTGATATATGGGGAGGGAACCCCCAATATGCTCAGTTGGGTAAAAAATAGTGTCAAAATCACCACCAACAAGCCAAAGAAGATTGCAAATACTATGAAATTATAAAATTTGATCTCATAAAATTCTCCTAGTATAATGAGAAGAAGCAGCATAAACGAAAGAAGCACAACATTGTAAATTAGCACTCTCTATATTACAATGTAAAACTTGGGTAAAATCCCCAATAATATCAATTCTAACATAATCCTTCCAAAAAAGCCAAATTTTATCAGCAACATTTGATTTAGGATTTTTAAAACTTAGGAATTTAGTAGTACCAGGTAATTTATCGACATAAATAAGAGGCTCAAGCAAGACAAGAATAGACACCTTATAAATATGGCATAAATTTTTTACTCTAACCTTAGAAGAGGGGAAACCAATCTAAATAATTGCGTTAAATATAAAAAATAAATTAATGAGAAGTATGCGAGCGTGTGCTTCTAGGAGACTATGATACAACATTTTTTGGTTTTCTACCTTTTTTGCCACTCCCCTTGGAGAAGCTCAAATCATGATCTTCTCTAGCAAAGCCTTTTGCCAAAATATCCACCTTTGTATCAGTAAAAGCGCCGCAATGGTAATGGTCAGGTAAAAGAAGCTTATTATTAATATTAGTATTACATGAAGGCTCACCTTACAAATAGAACACACCATCCTCCAAGATAGAAACATTACTCACAACTCCTTCACTATATTCCTTCATACTCACAGTTTTGGCAATTGGTTGAATCTCTTGATGAGGAAAATCATTTTTCGACAATACATAAATAGCTCTTTCAGGGATTAGATCAATGATCTGCTCATTCACGATCAAAGGATTAATAGAATTAGAGCTGTTAGTATTAATATCAGAAACAACTAATTGAGACATAGCATGTTGAGAGTCGGAAGGAATAAACAGATCAGGAGGTAATCTATTAAGGTTGGTAGGTAAAATGTTTTTCTCCCCAATAGTCGGAACAGATGTGGTATCCATAATAGGTTCCATGGTTTGAGCATTAGGTAAATCACCATCAAGAGAAGGAGAAGGATAGGCCTGAGAGGAACCAAGCAAAAGAAGAACCACTTCAATTCCTTGAGACATTTCACCTTTACCATCCACCATAGACTAATTCAAAACAACATTAGCCTGATCATTGGAAGCACCCTCCCGAGATATTTCACCTTTACCCTCTACACTTTAGAAAGTCTAACAATCTCTTTATCCTTCTTAAGATGCAGATGTAATTTAAAGCAATCACTCAAACAATGGTCGTGTATCCTACAATGAGAACAAATGATAGGGTAGTTTTCAAATTTGACCTTTTGAAAGTAGCTGTTTAATTCAAAACCTATTGAAATCTCGGTAGGATGTTTTTTAAAAATATCCAGTTCAACCAAAACACAAGCCACAGATGGCTGAGAGATAGTGGCCGTAGCCTGGTCAGTTTGCAGAGGCCGGCCCAAAATGCAAGCAAGACCAAAAAGGACTTGATAATCAAAGAAATGCAGTTTAAGACTTTGGAAAGAGACCCAAATAGGAGCAATAGGAGATTCCTCACAGACATCAAAATCAAGAGTCCATTCAAGGAGCTGCATTTGACAAGCCTGAATGTAATAAGATCTCCTCGAGAAAATTTGGCTGTAATCCAAGTCATTAGTTAGTTAGGTCGCCACATGACGTGGATCAAGCAAACCGGTATGAAAAGATCCAAACAGTTTCAAGTTCAGGAAAACTTTGTGAATAACATTGAGATTAGGATGCCTTAGAGCAAATTTAACAACCAAAGTAAACGCAAAGGGGGCCGCTAATTGCACCACTGCATCCTCAAACAATAAGGCCGGGCAAACCTTAAACGTGGACAAAATGAAGGGTGGGGGAGAAGAAGGGGAACCAGATAGCACATCCTTGAAGGAGAAAGATTTGCTATTCAGAATAGTTAGTAAAGCAGGGTTAGATGATGACAGGGTCTTCATCCCCCAGAAATGCAAAGACCAAAAGGCAAATCAAAACGGAAGAACAAAAAATAGCAATGGAAACGCAGAAAAATAGAAGAAAGGAGCAAGGGCAAATGAAAAATCTACAGCAAAACCATAAAAAATGGAGAGCTCAAAGAGAGACCCACCACGCTAAATGAGCGCCCTAAACACCAGATCGAAACAACCGAAGAAACGAGAGAAAAAAAACCACTGAAATCCAAGAAGGAAGCCACCAACCAAACGCCCGAAGAAGAACCCTAGAATCGCCACATAAATGCTTCGATAGCCAGAGCCAAAGAGGACCTAGACTAATGTTTTATGTACACTATGTAAGCAAGTAAATGGTTTATTGCATAATGAATTTTGTGGTCCATTCACAAGCATCATCATAGCATGTCATCTAGCTCTAATCTTTTTGGACATTTTTAATTTTTCTATTGTTTGAATGTTATAATGTATTTTATGGCTTAACTCCAAAACTAAATAATGTGAACAAAAATAAAGCATATTCATATGTTTTATCAAAGCAAGCTGATATCCTAGGGTCATATGAAGCATGAAAACATATGTGAGAACTAATAAAGTATCTCCTTGTATACTTTTGCTACTTGTCAGGGTTGATTGTAGTCAGCCTACTTGTTTGTCTTACAAGGTGTCTTCTTCTGATAGATTTTATTGCTACAAGAAATAACATCTTGCAAGCTATTTAATGTTTTGAGAAAGACGCAACTTCTTGTAAATGCAACTAAATGTATTATGAAGGATTTGGGATTTGTTAAGTAAACTACATAAACTTTTGCATTTAGATGTATATCATCTTATTTAATTAACTCTTTATAATTTATTCCTCTTTTAGTTGTTTTAGTATTATAAATGCATTCTCCATCTATTAGATTATTTATCTGTTGTGTAATTGAAGAAGCCTTGCAATGCTTAATTTCTCTAAATGATGTCAAGAATTATCTTAATGATTTCCCTATTTTTCTTTTGGCTTCAATTCCCAATCTCAATATATAGTGCAAAGACCTCATTTCGCTTTCATGATATTTAAATATTGACAAACATTTAAGTTTACAAGAAGGCCTGAAACTTTTCCTAGGTTAAGGACCAATCATGGAAATTGAAGACATGAACATAAAAGCCAAAGCACAAAGCTTAAGCACATAGTAGAAAATCAATAATTAAAAATACTAACTTAATAAATGATTTCCGTTATAAAATTAATTACCTAAATTTGAAGTCGAAATAGTAGAGATTCTCTAAATAAAATAGAGTAGATATACATAAACAAAATCCAAATCATGGAAGCGCTAAAGGAAAACATGTGAGAATAATTTTACCAATTATATATATATATATATATATATATAAGGGAGAAAGAGAACATGCGACAATCATCTTACGAGAATCGAACAGTCGAAGTTTGAAATGTTTTAACAGTTGAATTCATATTCATTCATCTAAATAGTGAAAAAATGTTGGACCAAATTAATTGGAGAAAGGATCCTCAAACGTTTAAGAAGTTGAAACCACAAAAATAAAACTATGAGTGAGTAAATGCCAGGAAAAACTAACGTTAAAGAAATTTAGGCCAATAAACTTAAAGGAGGAGATGACAGCCAGCGGTGGCAGCTAGACGTTGAAGAATTTTAGAAGATCGAATTAATTGTAGAAAGGATCGTGAAATGTTTAAGAAGTTGAAACATTGAAATAAAAATGTGGGGTGATTGATTGCAAGGAAGAACAAAAGTTAAAGAAGTCTAAGAGACCCAAACATCTACCTAATGGCTAGTAGAGTCAACTAGGGCAACCTGAAGATTAGGGACAACGATGCAAAGACGAAGAGGCAAAGTAAATGCAATTAACATAAGTGAAACTAAGAAAATCATAATGCATTTAAATAGATAAATTAAGCATTTTTGAATATAAACTTAATGCAATTAAAATCTTTGAGATTATTTGAAGAGTTGGCTCTTAATTAGATGCAATTAATACAAATAAAATTAAAAAATATAGTGCAATTAAATAAAAATTTATATGAAAAATGAATGGTAGGGATTTATCTTTGATAAATAAAATCAAATGTTAGGATTTTGTTTGGGAAGAAACCAAAGCAGCTTTTATATATATATGAGAGAGAGTGTGTGTATGTATAAACATAATAAAGTGAAGGTGGAATCTTTCTTTTCCTAGAGGGCACTCTCATATTAAAATATTAAAAAAAAAAGGAAATACTCAGAAAATAAAGCTCGTACGAATGCAAGATCTTTAAGTCTTCTTCTTACATTTCAGAGAACACGAAGAAGAGCTGGTAAGGGTTGAAATCGCTCTGCTAGGGTTTCAACCGCTTTGAGTCTTCTTCCACGCCCCTCTCCCGGGAGGGCTTTCCCCTCCGTCGATGGCCTCCTCTACTTTAGATTTTCCACCCCTTCCTTCATCGTCTTTGCTTGGCCCTTCTCCTGGTGGCCTCTCTTTAGCGGGCAATGGAGGGACCTTTTACGCAGCTAATGTTTCGGCTTCTTCCTTCAAGCCTGCCTCTTTCTTGGTCTCCTTCCATTCTCCTGCTCAAAAACTATACTTCAAAGCAGAGGATCTATCGGAAGGAAAGTCTATCTGGACTTCTGCCCTTATTGGCTACTCTCTTGACCCTCGTCTCTACTACGAGAGACTCCTTAAAGCCATGCAAAGGCTTTGGACATTAAAAGGTTCTATGACTCTCCTTTCTCTAGCTGATGGCTTTTTCTTGTTGAAGTTCTCCACTGAGGAAGATCTTGATATGGTACTCTCGGGTGGACCGTGGTTTCTGTTGGGTAAGCCCTTCATTTTGCAAAGGTGGTCACCTAAGTTCAAACCAAAACGTGATGAGTCTGCTCCGATTCCGATTTGGATCAAAATCGTGGATTTTCACCTTGAGCTTTGGACCCCTACTGGCATTTCCAAAATCTCGAGCCACATCCATATACCGATTTCAGTCGACTCCCTCACTGCCAATCGCACTAGACTGATTTTTGCACGGGTATGTGTTCTTATTTCTAAAGATTATGTTTTGCCTGATGAAATACTGATAGAAATCGATGGAGAAGATCTTATTTTGAAAGTATTATATTACTGGAAGCCGGAAAAATGCGAAGGGTGCGGCTCTTTGATTCACCCTTTTTCTATCTATCCTCAAAACCCCAACCCATAACCTGTTTTACCTCCCCAGCCACCCAAACCTCGAGGTCACAGCTCTTCGAGACCTTTTTCTACCCGTCCACATAGATATCCTTCCATTCAGCCTCCTCCCATACCTAACAACATCACCGTCGATTCCAATCCCCAGCCTTCCCCTGCCTGTCTACCTCCCGTTTCTCTTCCTGGCCAGCTTCCTTCTGACCCGTTATCCACCCTCAAGCCTTCACCTAACCCAAACCCAATACCAATTCCTTCCGACCCTATCCCAATTCCTCCACCTGTAAAAAACCCCCTGTTACCTAACCTTAATTCACATACTGAAGATTCTGCCTCTTCTAGTTTATCGGCCTCTGCCAGGATCTAGCAACCTCCCAAAATCACTCTCTTAAATAAAATTGCTTCCCTTAAAATTGATGACCAAACCCCTGCTGACTCTTTGGAAACTATTTCTGAGGCAGATTCTGCCTCGTGTTCCATTTCGGATGCTGATCCTTCAGTCTCCAAAGTTCGAGAAAACATTATCCACAATACTAGATCATCAATTGATAAAGGAAAGTCTCCCAACAAGTCCAAGCCTCCCAAAGGGAAATCGGCCAAGAAGGCCAAATCTCAATTTTCATAATGCTTTTGCCAACTTTTGCTAGTTGGAATGTTAGGGGTTTTAATAACCTGGACAAAGTTAGTCACTGCAAATCATTGATCAAAGATCTTGACCTCAAGCTTTTATGTATCTTGGAAGCCAAAATTACTGCTTCATCTGTGGATGATCCGTGGTTTTTGCATTCTCATAGCCTTTTTGAGAATGAAGGTAGCTGTAATAATTTTTTGGATTCTACCCCTGGTAGAATTTGGATAAAATGGGATAATTTTGTTTTCTCTTTTCACCAACTCTCCACCACTTCTCAACTAATCCATGGAGTACTCTCGGTGGGTTCTTTCCCGCCTATTTACCTATCTGTGATCTATGCTGCATACACTATGGAGGACTGAAAAAGCCTTTGGGATAATCTTTTAGACAACACCCCACCTTTGGATCAGTCTTGGGTGATCATGGGAGACTTTAACTGCAGCCGCTTTGAATCTGAAAAAGTGGGTGGTTCCTTATTGAATAGCAGTAGATTGGGTGAGCTAAACAGCATGATTTTCAATTATGGGGTGCAAGACCTTTCCTCTATGAGTCTTTTCTATACTTGGTTCAATCAACGGGTGGATCACCCCATACACATCAAACTTGATAGAGTTCTGGTTAATAATGCATTCCTAGATTATCTGCCTAATGCCTACTACATTGTTGAACCTCCCCTTGGTTCTGATCACTCTCCGTTAATTCTCAAATCAACACATGATATGCCTATATCTGCTAGGTTCATGTTCAAAAACTATTGGATCAACATGGATGGCTTCTGGGAAGATGTTTTGTCAGCTTTCTCTTCTAGATCTTCTAGAAGTCCCATGGCTGCTTTTTGTCATAGCTTGAAATGCCTTAAGAGAGCTCTCAAGAGTAAAAAATGGGCTTCTTCTTCTTTTCTATCTAATGCACTGTTGGAGATTAAAAGTGAACAACATCAATGTCTTATTGAGATTCAAGCCCAACCTTTAGATATGGACCTTAACAAAAACCTGAAGAATATCAATGATGACCTTGCTTCCTTGCAAGCTCAATGGAGTTCCTGGATTGCTCAAAGGGCAAAAGCCTTATGGCTTACTCACGGGGAAGATGATCTTGGTTTTCTTTATGCCAAGATTAGAAGTAGGAACAACAAAAATAGCATTAAGGAGATTACCACCTCTGATGGTCATTTTACCAAGTTCAATGATATTTCATCTGTTATTGTTAAACACTTTGAGAGCTTGTTTAACATTACTCATGCTGATCTGGTTTTGCCCTTGAATATCCCTTATGCATCGTTATCTTGATATGTTGGTGGCCCCTTTATCTTTTTTGGAAGTAAAATCTGAGGTTTTTGATGGGAATGAGAGCTCTGCCCCAGGCCCTGATGGTTATACATATGTGTTTTACAGGAAATCTTGGCATCTACTTGGTTTACAAGTTTTCAGTGCGGTTAACAATTTTTCTTCTACTGGTTCCCTTCCTAGAGGGGTGAAGGCTACGGCCATTGCTCTTATCCCCAAATGCTCCCATGCTTCAAACATTAATGATTATAGACCTATTTCACTCTGCAATGTGTTATACAAAATAGTTGCTAAAATCATTGCCAACGGACTAAAAGTGGTACTTCCTTTTATTATACATGAAAGCCAATCGGGTTTTATTACTGACAGATGCTCCACGGATAACATTATACTTGCTTCTGACATTCTTAGAGATTTCAGGGGTTCTCATAATAATTTATGTGCTAAGTTGGACATCAAAAAAGCCTTCGACTCTGTTTCTAGAGAATTCCTTATTACCAGATTGCTTCAGAAGGGTTTTCCTGAAGTTTTTGTTTCTTGGATTAAAGGTGGCATCACCGATGTTCACTTCTCTGTTTGTCTTAATGGTTCTCTTGAGGGTTTCTTTAAATCTACTACCGGTCTTCGTCAAGGTTGCCCTCTTTCTCCTCTCTTATTTTGCATTGTTATGGATGGATTATCCAATATTCTCACAACCAATTCTGAGTTCAACTTTAAGGGTATTAAATGCAAAGATACCTACATCAATCATTTGATGTATGCTGATAACTTATTGGTGGTTGGTGAATCTACTAAAGATAATGTTGTACATCTCAATAGATTTTTACATTATTTTTGCTCTTTAACTGGTCTTCACGTTAATGCCAACAAAAGTGCTATCATCTTCTCCAAATATGATCAGAATAATAAAATTATCTGTGATGAGCTTGGAATTCAAAATGTCAACATGCACCTCACCTATTTGGGTCTCCCAATCTCTCCAAAAAGACTTAATTCCTCTCACTTCCAACCACCACTGAGCAAAATTTCTGCTCTACTTGATGGTTGGAAAAACAAATTTCTTTCTTTTACAGGTAGGGTTCAATTCCTTAAATTTATCATCACCAATACCATTGCTTACTGGATCAGAGGTTCTATAATACCTAAGGGTTGTTGTGCAACTATTAACAAACTGTGTTCTAGATTCTTATTCCATAACAACTTGGTGGAGAAGAAATTACATCTTATATTTTGGTTCAAAGTTACTCTTCCTAAAGCCGTTGGGGGGCTCAGTTTACCATCTATTGATGCACTTTATTTTGGATCTCTCTGTTCAATCTTAGGCAGATTTTACAATTCTCAAAATCTTTTAAGTTGCTGGTACAAAATCAAATACACTTCACCTTGGAAACCTCCACCTACTTCTGCTTCCAAATTCTGGCACAAAATTTCCCAAACTGCTCACAAGGTTAAGGAGAGGATCTCTTTTTCTGTATCTCATTCTAGTAACTTCTCTTTCAAGTGGGATCCTTGGCTAAATGGGAATGTGATATCTGATGTTCTCGGCTTGGGTTTGGATGATTTGCTGGTTAGTGACTTATGTCTCAATGGTGATTGGCATATGCCAAACTCCATTCCTACGGTGGTTGCTGATTCTATTAAGGTTGTGAAATTTTCGGAAAAAAGTGAGGTTCTTTGGAATGGTTCCTCTAAGTGGGTTTTTAAAAACTTTATTGAGCATTTTTACTCTACTGTTACCAAGGTTGAATGGCATACTTCTATTTGACACAAACATCATGTGCTTAAATTTGCTTGCTTCACTTGGATGGCTGTGATTGACAAGCTTAAAACTGCAGACAACTTAATTTTAAGAGGTATCCAGGTACCTCTTAACTGATGTTTATGTTCTGGAAACATCGAGAACAATTCCCACTTATTTTTTGACTATGATCTCTCGTTTTACATTATCAAGAACCTGGTGCCGGATCTCAATGCCTTTTTGCTAAGGCCTAATTTGCTCCAGTTATTGGATTTCTTTGATAATTCTAAGACCTATAGTGAATCTAAGAAGGATTTTTGCTTCCTTATTATAAGTTGCACAGTTTATCATATATGGAGAGAACGTAACAACCGTTGTTTCTCTTCGGTACGGAACAACATGACTAAAATCATATGCAACATCAAAGAGGCCGTTAGATTTAAAATTTCAAAATGGAAAAATAAAAGTATTTTACTGCATAAGTTTTCTGGCATTTAATTTTTCTTTGTTTTTCTGTGTTGGCTAGAGCTTTACTTCATGTAGGTGGTGAATTTTTGGATGGAAGGTTTCTGATTACAGCTAAACTAAGTTTTGGGCACAATTTTGGTTCTTCTTTTCACTTCAGACCTGGGAAGATGCTTTTTGGGATTTTGTCCAATTTGCTTTGGCTCAATCCAGTTTTTTTGTGGAAATTCAGCCTATCATTTCTCCGGTATACTATAAAGACAACACTTGGCATAGGTGGGGAAAGCTGAACTATCAGACGATGATGAGCAAGGCAAGTAATACCGAGCCATGGATGGCCTGTGTGGCAACCTGGCTTGTTCGTGAGACTATTCTTTGCAGGCTGGAGGCGCTGAGATGGCTGGTTCTTCAGTTTCTTTTGCTTGGTATGCTGCGGTTTTTGGCTGGCAACTGGTGCCACCGCCTGGGCATTATGCGATCTCCTCGACTTGCTGGATGATCCTTTATTGCCTTTTTTCTGAGTCTTTCTATTGTCAGCTCCCTTTTGCCTTTGTTTTTGTCTTTGTGTATATTTTGTTTAGTTCTTTTTGTTACTTCTCAGGTTACTTGTAATTTGAACTTGGTTTCTTAATACATGGGCTTCATGCCCTGGGTTTACCCAAAAAAAAAAAACATTTCAGAGAACTTATTTCCGTGAGATCACAATGTGCCCTGACATATGCTTCAGAGATCTTACATGTTGCGCCAATAATGTGCATTTAATTGCCCTGACATGTGATTCACAGATCTAACAGCGAAGACTGATAGTATCTTCTTATAATAATGTTATTTCAGATTTGGTTGGATGGGGGATTGAGGAACACGATGAGCCAATCTAAGCTATCATCATTAAAGAAAGTAGTCAAAAGAAACAAAATAATTTGGCAATGTTTCTTTTACTATACCAATCAGTTTGGTGAAAAAAAAAAAAAGATTTAATACCTTAGAACTTCCTTGGTATTATATATAGTAACAATGTTGTCTAACTATATTCAAGATAGATTTCTGAAGGCTTCACAAGTTCTAATAAGCACGCATAAATCATAGCTCGAAGAGAAGAAGCAAGGTTTTAAAATGAAATAAACACTACAACGCAGAATTGTGCTTTTTGAAAACCTTAAAATTCTTTAGCTCGCCCTTCAGGCTTTGTTTTGATCAGAGCGAAGTCAAGGAAAAACTATTTGATCTTAATTATTAAATTAAGTTTCTCAATACGATTCTTGTTTTCATTTCCTTTCGCTCAGATTCCCAACATCCAAATTAGTCCTGAAGTCTAATAAAGGTTTATGTTATTTTTATTCTTAATAACGAGAGTAAATCTGGTTCGAATCCCTCATATCTATGGCCGCAGTTTGATCATTACTCCACTAAAGTTGGCCGCCCGTCTTCGCGATCTCTGCTTCTTTGTTGCATTCACCTTTAAAATAATTATTATATATATAAAAATTTGGATAGATTCAGATGTAATATATATATTTAATTGATCATAAAAAAAAAGTTAGATTAGAAAGTGGTTAGTTTTCGGGCTGTTTAAATAATGATATAATTTTTAGCAAAGATTAAATGAGTTCAATAGAATAATCAGAGCTAAAATCTTAAATATGAAAAACATAAATGTATTGTTTGATGAAATTCACCTTCTCAAGGATCATACAAATATTAAATACATCATTAATCTTAAAAAAAGATATATATGAAAAATTTACATTTGATATTGATAATGATAGAGATTTTAGTTTATTTACGAGCGGCTGAAAGAAAACATAATCATTTGTTGTAAATATAATGAAATTATTACGTGCGATCATCAGATGCCGTCTGGAGGCCAATCAAGATGGGTCATGTCACCAATACGCTGTGTACAGCTTAATGTATACCGTTGTATATCAAGTAATATGGCATGTCCTGATTGCCCTCTGAACAATCCTGTGAACTCATGTAATAATCTCTCGTAAATACTAGGGTTGGATATGGAGAATAAAGGTTTAATGATCCTTCTACTTATTCATTTTCACTTTTACTGTGAGAGTTGCATCAGCTCTAGCTTTTCTCTACATATTCATCTCTTCGTTTTCTTCTCTTCTGCGACAGCTCATTGTTCTTATTTCTTTTATTCTTTATGGCAATAGCTTCTTCATCTCTTCTTCATTTTTTCTTACTCTCTTCTTCTTGTATTTATTTGTTTTCTCT
Source organism: Dendrobium catenatum (assembly GCF_001605985.2). Taxonomy (NCBI): domain Eukaryota; kingdom Viridiplantae; phylum Streptophyta; class Magnoliopsida; order Asparagales; family Orchidaceae; genus Dendrobium; species Dendrobium catenatum. The sequence goes on along the minus strand of NW_021319279.1, from coordinate 878,768 downwards.
AGTTGAAGATATTTGTATTGAGAAACAACTTTAAAAAATAATAAGGATATATACCGTCCCAGATGAAGCCATAATGATTTGAAGGTCTTCCTGATCTTGCTACGAGACTCGTGCTCTTATGCCCAAAGAAAGATAATTATAATTCAAGATGCTTTTTTATTTTCTTGGGATCGAAGTTGACGGCAAAGAGAGAAATTGTTTCTTAAATCAGAAGCTGTTGCATCCAGGAGTATTCGCGGCGGTAGAGAAAT
>NW_021319279.1:850125-874050 GCF_001605985.2 Dendrobium catenatum | reverse complement strand
GGATTTGGGAAGGATTTCCGGGAAATGACGCAAACGGTGCCGATTTCAGCTGAATTCGCGGTATGGTTTGAGGATCCGACGGGTATAAGGTTTGTACGTGGGATTTTTGGCTTCTTCTCTCTTTTGCTCTTTCGGGTTTCATCCGGAGGTCAACATTAAGATGTGGCATATTTTATATCAAAATGTGAAGTTTTTTAGTTAGTAAAGACAGAGCATTAGCAATCGAGAGATCTTTTGCATCCATTACCCATCGCAGAATAAAAATGGGAAGAGGTTACTGAATTTTGCTATAGGTTTTCCCAAATCGAAACCAAGACAAGAGGTTATGTGGGTCATGCTTGATCGTTTGACAAAATTAGCTCATTTCATTTCGATCCGACAGTTCGATTCTGTAGATAGATTGGCACATGTATATATGTGATTATCAGATTGCATGGGATATCGAAGATTATAATTTCAAACACGGATGACATGTTTACCTTTCAGGCTATGAAGTGGTATTCAGCAAGGACTGGAAACAAAATTATACTTCAGTACAATTGTTCATTCGGAAGAATATGAATGAAAGAATATGAATGCACTTCAGTAGTTAAGTAAACAATTTCCTATAATTAGAGTTCAGTGGAAGAATATGAATGAAAGAGATGCTACTTGGAAAAAAAAGTGTCTGAGATGAGACAGTTGTATTTAGATCTATTTAGGTAATATGTGGCCTGAGTGTTGCAATGTCAAGGATGACATTTTTCTGAGGCGGGTTGAGTTGTGACCCCAGTAGGTTCAGCATATTGTTTTGCCTGTTCTTACTCAATTTGAAAAAAGCCGGCAACTGTAGAAGAGAAAAAGAGAGAACCTTAGATAGGTAAAAGAGGATTTTTGAGCTACTTCCGACTTTTCTTAGCCGTTAGGCTAGTTGAGAAAGTTATCCTGATCAAAATAATTCACATTATGCCCATCTCAATTTTAAAAAATATGCAATTTTTATCAAATTTTCGATTATAATTTTATTTCCGTTAGCGAAAACATAGATAACTATGCACTGGTAAAACTTACGTCGCATAACTTTTTATATGTTATAGAGATTGAGATTATGAACGTTTTGGAAGTGAATATGAAACATTTCAAAATTAGATTTTAGGATTTTCCTGTCACAACTAAACACGATAGAACTTATCCATATCGGGTTGGGTTATGACACAATCTCTATTAGTTCCCTTGATATTGTGATGGGGCTATTGTAGCCCTAGCTTTCATTTTGAACTCTTAATCTTGCTAATTTCTTGCTTAATGTTTTGCTTCAGGTAGTCCTTTGAAGCACTTTAATCTTGGTCTTGATCTCTAGGGATCCCATAGTGAACTGTGGTTAGTCCTCGCTCTTAGTGGATGTCTTTTCTCATGAGGCGTTACTTCTAATACCTCTAGGTTACATTCCATCTCAACGGAGTAACATCTGCAACTACAAACATGCAGACCACAATTGACATTGCATCCGTAAAAAATGCTCCACTTAATGTGTTTGGACTTGTTTTGAAACCCTTGTTGATAGATCCTACTCCAACACCAGCTCTTTCGACGATAGCTATTGGCACGCCTAGAAGATCATAGAAAATCAATAACCACGTATTGGCCATGTAACTGCTCCAAGTATGAGCGCATTCATCACCCAACCCTTTTGAGATGTGCAGGAAGGAATGCCCTCGAGACCCGCAATTAGATCTCTTCGAGCATCCTCCAATATCTGTTTGTTAGCAACTATAATTTTTGTCTCATTATCCATTGACACTTCAGCTCCCATGTCATGAGCTTCATTCATTTGCACTGCCTTTGAGGTACTTGGGATGGATTTTACCTTCTACCTCTTCATGTTCTTCATAAGAGACAAAGCAGAGTGTTTCATGGCAGCAATGTAGAAAAGCTAATTACAACAGGAGATTTTGGAGATCAACAGAATTTGTGCATTTTGAAATCCTATCCTGCCTCAACTTTATAATGCTTGGAAAAAAGTGTAACTTAAAAATTTCTCCAACCCATTGCCAATCTCAATCCTATACTTGGTGTGGCTTCAAGCTTTAAATATCGTAGGTGATTGCAATGCCCTCATATGTAGCACTTCTCAAATATCACTCTCAGAAGCTCACTCTTCTGGTTCCTCAGGAGCAACTTCAAGACTATTCTTCGGAACCTTCTATTTTAATTGACTTAATTCTTCTTTACTCAGACTCACCTTTGGCTCAGCTATCATTTCCTTCTACCATGGACAAGGAAACAATTGATAAGCATAGATCCCCCGCCGCAACCCTTGACATATCAGCATTAATGACAAGTCTCGATGTACTTTCAGTTGGTTTATTATGTTTTCGGCTGTCTCCCATACAACCTAACAAAATCAAAGCATCACTATACTATTAATGCTTGTCCATTTCAATGATGACCTTGGCTCACAGTCCCATTCCTTACAAACTTTGCAGCTCAGCTGCAATCCATGCTTTCCTCTAATGACTAAATGTGCAAAAAGATCAAGTGTGACCGTGTGTCGATGTTTGTGTCACTGAATCCTAACATTGTATGTTCGCCTTCCTGTGCCACTATCATTGTTGCTAGGCAAACATGCATCTATGATGTGAAACCACATGCAAGGAGCTCATTAAGACAATTAAGAAGAATTAAACAATTTAATTTCACTTGACAGCTTATTGTCGAGACAAGATAATTCAATAAAGATTCTTGGTTTTCAACTCGCTTAGGCGAAGGAGTACATGTAAATTAGCTAATCCTCGGAGATAATCAAAAATAGTAGCAAAGCTAAGAGCTATTAAACAACAATCCAAATCTAGTATCCATAATAATTCTTAAAAATTAGTTTGGGAAAGTTTGATTCGTGCTTCATTCCAGGGATTAGCTCTTCTACATTTTTCTCTTTTGATTTCTAAATATAACCCAAATTTAAAAATATTTCGCTATATTTTATATGGAAATACCGCTGCAACTTCTTTATTTTCCATCTCTTGTCCATCAACTTTGTATGACCACAATTTGAATGCCCTTTTCAGAACCTATGTCAGCAACATAGCGGGCCTAGGTTCATCTTATTGAACCACTCTAATCTTAGTGTGTTGGGGGGACTTTTCTACTTCATCTCTCCACGGTGTCTCTCGTGGCCTCCTCATCGAGTAAGCTTATGATGCAGTGTACTCTCCCTTCCATCAGTCCTTGTGAGTTTATGATGTCTCTAATCTCTCTTTGCCACCTAGGCTTGGCAAGTTATCTTGGTCAAAACCACCCCAACCCAAATCTTGCTTAAATTACCTACGCAACACTTAAATCTGTAATTTTATGTGTCTACCATGCGAGCATAAACTTTAAAACATTACTAATATGATACCTTCATTAGATATTATTATAGATGTTTAAAATATTTCATATTTTTCATAGGCATACGTTTTTTTTTTTAAAAAGGCTTTCTTCATCCTTAATTACCAGGTGGCAACTTTGAACTACTCTCTCCATTTTCCGCTTGAAGCTCCCATGATTCCCATACCTCTATCCGCATGATCCCTCTTTCTTCTCTATATATCTGCTTCCTAATGGTTATCCTGTCTTCGAAATAGTCTCAAAATGATTTCTTTTTTTTTTTTTTCATTAAAATGTCTGTTTTTTTTTCTATCGCATAATAGTTCTAACATAATGATGAAGTTTGCAAATTTTTGCATTATTATCTCTATTTTCATCACTTCCACTTAATTTTTTGCTAGTACCTGCACCTAATGCAAGAAACACTTGGGTTTTACTAGTAATATGGAGAGGCTCTTTTCTAGATTGCTCTCTTTAGTGTTTTTGATAGTTCAGATGTAATGGTAAAGTTCGTGAATTTGCAATATTTTTTCTTGAGTTGCCTCTTTTACCTCTTTGAGTTATTGCCAGTATATCTTGTTGCATTTGAACGCATAAATTTTGACTTGTAATATTGGAAGAAAATATTATAGATTTCTTCATCTTCATCAAACTGTATGGTTTGATCTGCCGTGTTCATATATGCATTAATTTAAATGTCATTAAGACCATCTTGACCAAGAAATTCAGTTCACACCGAGCCTGAACACGTACTTTGTTCAGGTAAGGATCAAAATTTTTTTGTTCTTGTTTTAATGCTGAAATAGAAACGTCTGTTGTAATGAAATAATTTGAGGAAAAGGCTATTAAGTACTACTATATTTGTATCATCGTTATAGATTCTTTTTTTGCTTTTGGTTTCTCAGATATGCTTCTTCCTCTAGCCTTTTTCATTCTGGAGTTTAGCATTAATTATGTTTTGCCTTATCACTAGTCTCATCATCATTATCCATATCACAAGTTTACATTATTTGTTAGGCTTTTTGGTAGTTGAATGAGTTTTATCAGGTATCCATTGTTACAGATGAAGTTTTTTTTTTTTTTCTTCTAATATTTTGGCTGGTGCGGCTCTTAGTGGTTTTATCTTTTATCTGATCTTCTTTCCAGGTGATTGAGGGATGATTCTTAATGGTTGCATGGCAACTTCTGGACGCATGTCACTGAAACCTAGGCCTTTGGAGGCAACGTCGCCCTCTTTTTCTGTATACCCCTCTCTTAATTCTACACTTACAACACATTCGAGATTTAAAAATTGGTGTGGCGAGTCTCAACATTCTCGAGGTTTTCATTTAAGCGGTATGCATTTATGTGTTTGAATTACTATCTTCTTTCCCAATAGTTTTGAGCGTGTTTGTTATGAGCCTGTTAATTTTCTCATGTTTTTAAAACTCCCAAGTTATTGATTCCATTCTTCAAATTTCTTCACACAAGTATTGAGAATCAAGTAAAAAAAAAAAGCATTGAGAATTTGAGATTTCTTTGTTCTTGTTATGTTTGAGACTTTCTTTATGGAGGTTCCTAATGAGTTGGTAACAACATAATCAAATGATCTTATCAAACTTAGAAATGTTCAGAGGTTAATCGATAGTGAAATGCTTTTGTCTAAACTTTTAACATTCAGGTTTCGTTTGGGACAGCTTTTTTACTGCTTCTTAAAGCAACTTTTTAATACAAATATTAAAATTTTGTACTAAAAAATTGCTTTAAGAAATAGTAAAAAAATCGTCCCAAACAAATCCTCAACGTAGGAAAGCCTTCCTTTCTTCTTCTTTGCATTGCTGTTTACTTCTATCCTATGTCTGAATATCTATATGTTAGGTCAATAAAGACGATGCTTATTGCTTCATGTAATATTCACTGATTTCCAATGGCAGGAGCACTTCTTAAAATCACCGTCTCAAATGCTTCAACATCTGTTTTAACTGGATGTCCTGGCAGCTTTACATTCCCAAGAACATTGCCCTCTGCTCCCCGAAAATGCCTCCGAGGAAACTTGATGGCCCCGAGAGCATCAAAGGATGTTCCTACGAGCTACCGCTACCCCCCGATGACTAAAAAGCCGAGATGGTGGTGGAGAACACTAGCATGCATACCCTATCTCATGCCTCTTCATGAGACATGGATGTACGCTGAAACTGCATACCATCTTCACCCTTTCCTGGAGGATTTTGAGTTACTGACCTACCCTTTCTTAAGGTTCATAGGGTCCCTCCCAGGCTGGTTCTTAATGGCCTATTTCTTTGTAGCTTATCTTGGGGTAGTAAGAAGGAAGGAGTGGCCTCACTTCTTCAGGTTCCATGTGGTCATGGGAATGCTTCTTGAGATCTCCCTTCAAGTTATCGGCACGATAAGCCGGTGGATGCCTCTCGCAATTTACTGGGGCAAGATTGGAATGCACTTCTGGACTGCCATTGCCTTCGCCTACCTCTTCACTGTGCTCGAGTGTATTCGTTGTGCGCTTGCAGGTATGTATGCTGATGTGCCTTTTGCCTCTGATGCAGCTTACATTCAGATCCCATATGATTAAGGTGCAAGATTTTGTTTAAACTCTTTGTGTTAACTTCCTTTCTTTGGAATTTTTTTCTCATCAGAACTTTGTTTCAGCATTTTGTGAGGGATATGTAAGATGAATATTATCAGAACTTTGTTTCAGAGTTTTTCTGCTCTATGTAAGATGAATTTGGTCGTAAGAATGTTCCACTATTGTGTTTAACTTATTAGTAAGAGGGATTTGCATAATTATGTTAGGATATTTGATATATTTTCTATTAGAATGGGATTAATTTTATTACATGTATTTTTAATTTCTCACACAACATGTTATCTCTTAATAATTATTAGGATCATGAGCAAAAGATATATAAGAATTTTAAATTTTTTAGGCATTTTATTGCAATTAAAATAATCACATGTAAATTTTTTGAGGAATTTTGATTGTCTTCACTAGGTTTTTTTTATGTATTTTGAAATTTATTTAAATCTAATGAATTTGAAATGCATGACCTTGCGAATTTTTGCGTGGCTATATTGTTGTGCTCTTTTGACCTTTTCTTTTTGTCAACTATGGCATTGTCGGCCGCATCTCCATTATTAACAAAATAAATAAATATAAATTTTCATTATATTTGAGTTATACAATCAAACAACTTAGTTTAAAATTGTATTATAATTTCTTTGGTTAAGCTAAATAGTCTTCTTATTGGAAGTTGTGCATTTTTTAAGTATGATAAGCAATAAATTATAAAATTTTTGGTCTATAGGTCTATTCATCTATAGAAGTAAATTATTTATTTATTTTGATTGAGTAAAAATCTATTATATGATTAAAAATTCAAATTATCTCAATTTTTACAAATGATCAAAATTGTTGCGTCCTCCTGGAATATTCTAGGTGGTAGAGAAATATAAAGTTTAATGTCTTAGTTTTGTACAAAGATTCAGAATGCAATTAGATAAAAGAGTGAGGGTGCATCATTTATAATAGACATTAAATTTTTTATGTGAAAAACTCTTGAAAAGTGAGAAAAATCACGAGGTCTGTCCTAGTTTGATGAAACCAGTAGTATTTGCAGTTGATTACAAATGAGGCCCTTTTTTGAGGGGAAGGCCTTGGCTTGATGTAACAAATATACATCATATGTAGTGCATTACATGGTGGGAATAGGAAGAATCACTGTTAACATATTTGTTTGGTTGGAAGGATCATAGTCGATGAGCGACTGAGGACGGAAAGATCATTATTTGGAGACGGAGGTCAGAAGGTTCGTAGTCGGCGGGTGAAGGAGGTCGAGAGAATCGTAGTCGACGGGCGACAAAGGTTCGAAAATTATTGTTGGACAACAAAGGTCAGAAGGATCATAGTCGGCGAGCGACGGAGGTTAGAAGGACTGTAGTCTGCGGGTGTCGGAGGTCATAAAAACCATTGTCTTGCGACGGATGTCAGAAAGACCATTGTCTAGTGATGGAGGTCAGAAAGATCGTAGTTAGTGGACGACGAATGTCAGAAGGATGGCGTTAGATAGAAGTCTGGTGATGGATAGAAGTTTGGCGTCGAATAGAAATCCGACGACTGGTGGAAGTTCAACAAAGGGTGGAAGTCCGACGACGTGTAGAAGTCCGATGATTGACAGAAAATTGGCGACGGGTAAAATTTTTGCGTCGGGTAGAAGTTCGACGAAAGTCCGGTGATAGGTAAAAGTCTTGTGACGAGCGAAAGTTCGACAATGGGTAGAAGTCTGACAAAATTCTGACAACTGGTAGAAATTCGGTGATGGGTGGATATCCAGTGTCAGGTAGAAATTCAGTGACAGTTGGAAGTCCGGCATCTGGTAGAATTCTGCCGACAGGTGGAAGTCCTACGTCGAGTAGAAATTCGAAGACGGGCGGAAGTTCGGCGTTGGGTAGAAATCCAGCAACGGGCCAAAGTATGGCGCCAGTTGGTGGCTGGGAAAATCCAGTGTCAGTTGGTGGTTGGGAAGAAAATCGGTGTCCGTCGGTAGCTGGGCGAAAGTCCGGCATCGGGTAGAATCCGACGACAGGCACAAGCCCCACGTTGGTGAGTGGCTGAGGAGGAGTTTGATGGTAATAGCTCTTGCTTATCTTCTTGTTTGGGCTCCCTTTCTCATCCCCCTTAGGCCCCCTTCCATGAGGAATGAGGGGTATATTTATAGTTTTTTGTGAGTGGTATGACGAGTAAATATGAGGAAGATAAAGGGTAAATGTGGAGTGATTTGAATAAACGGTTGATGTTGAATCCCTTGATAATGGTGCGTTTATTAAACATTTGAATGTTTTAATGATATTAGAATTTGACAATCTTAGGCTTGTTGGATTCCTCACGTCGAGCCGATTGATTCGACTATAAGAATGTCACGTTTGAAAACCGTTTGATAATTTAAATTATCGTTTAAACCTTCTAATTGTGCTACGGGTCTTTGATTTCGACTCATTTGGGCTTGGATTGAGTCGAATTTGGTGTCATTGGGTTCATATTTCTTAGACGTTCAGTTCAACTATAAGTTTGCTGAAATTAGAGTTCATATGTTGTTTGATTTAATTTTTGAAGTTTCCAACTTTATATTGCCTCGAGATTTGTGCCCCATTAAGTTAATTTTTTAATGATATATCAGTTGCCCCCTTTTTTCGAACGTCGAAGCCTGCATAGTCCGAAAATATATATCACATCATTTTAAATTGCATGAATCACAAAAAATGCTCAAAAATTGTGTTCCAAAAAATATAAATTTGCTCAAACTTGATAGCTTTATTGAGTTTCGAAAGTGGAAAAATTGAATCTGAAACATCAAAAAGTAATTCTGGTGACCCAAAAAATGTTCGATCTGGATTATCTGGGCCAAATCACCTGCTGCAGTAACTATGCTACAGTAACAGTCTGCTACAACGACGACTTGATACAGTGCGTCAGCGATTTGCTACAGTCCGTCGTCTACAATGTTGTTGTTATAGTGCTACTGCTACAGTAAATTTTGCAAAGTAAATCCCACTATATAAATATCAATTTTATTTCGCATTTGCATGAATGGATGCTACAATGCGGATAGTTATAGTGCCGCTAAAAACAAATTCTTTGGGCCCCACATGCTTCTTTATTTTTTAATAAAGGAATTCCAAAAAATTACATAAGGGGTTCCAAAACATTTTTAGAAAATTCTAGAATAAGTTCGAAAAAATTTAAACATATTTGGAGGTAAATTTCCCCCCTAATTTCAAATCATTTTCCCCCCATTTTCGTCCTATAAATACCTCCCCTTGGGGCAAGGAAAAAATTACTTCTTTGATTCTTCTCCTTTCTCCCTCTAACTTTCTTATAATTGAGGCCTTCCACATTTTTTTTGTATGGGGCCCCGCATGCTTCTTTCTTGTGTAGATTTTTTCCTCTCCCTTTCTCCCACACTTTCCTTCTTACTTTAGAAGCTTTCCATTATTTTTAGTCAGTGTCATCCCTTACCTACATTCCGTGCCCCTCTTTAGTTTAGAAGGAAAATTTTCCTTCTTTATTCTCTTTTCCTCTGTCTTTTTTTTTACAATAGAGGAATTCCACTATCTGAGATAAGCAGCCTCACCTATCAAGCCCAGTACCCCTCTTTTGTGTAGTAGAAGCTTTTGGCCTCCTTCCTTTTTTCTCTTATGTGTTATTCTTCTTATATTAGAGACATTCTACTATTTGAAATATGTGACATCACCTATTAATCTTTAGTGCCTCTCTTTTATGTAGAATTATATTTTTTATCCTACCTTTTTCTTCTCATGTGTTATTCTTCTTACAGTAGAGACATTCCGCTATTTGGGATAGGTGACATCCCCTATCAAGCTTTATGCCCATCTTTTGTGTAGAAGAAGCCACGATGAGTTTATTCTTTCAATAGATAATCGTTGATAAAAGAAGATCAACTGCCTATTGCATGCAATAGTGATTTGAGAAGATCTGACAATAGTAGTATCCGGGAGGAGAATCATTGATTGTTGGTGTACGAGAAGAATTTTGATGTTGTTTGAGCAAAATTCTGACTGTGATTGACGATCGTGCTAAAATCTGATGCCGATCGATGGTTGGGTGGAGAGTTGAAGGAGATAATTGGAGACTCTAATAATAGCAGTTAAACGAGAAGTCGATGATGGCTGATATGAAGTAAGTAACCATCGATAGACAATAGACGAAGTGCCGATGATTGCGGTGGTCTAGTTGCATTCTTCTAAGGTAATATGCATCCATATTGACGTCTGCAGACATCAAATATCCCTGATTGAAGGGGTCGAAGTAGTGTGCTATGTTAGTGGTCTAGGGACACACTAATAGTATCAATATTGAGTAGAGGCATGATGATGATCAGGTTATAATCTTTCTTTGAAGAAAAAAATATAAGAGATGCTTCAATGTGTAATAGAGAAGAGGTCAATAGATCCACCAAGGATATTTAACCTTTTTGAAGTTATTTTTTGCTTAATGACGTTAACTTGTACAGATGATGCTGATATATTTCTTCTAGTGTGAATAAATGTATACTTGGATTTGATGTTGAATCTATGTAACATCAATGATGTTTAATATGATGTATAAATTATTATATGAGCTCGATGCTTGTTTTTTATTTGAAATGAACTTGTCCCCAAGAGGAAGCTAAATTATTTATACATCTTTGAGACATACTTTGATATATTGCCCCCCATATTTTTTTAGACTGTTAAGATCTTTATATGAGTGATGACTTTATCAATCACTTACGGATGCATGAGTTATATGAGGTTGTATATCAAAGCATTGCTTGATGACGTTAACCTATATAACAGAGGTCGAGAGAATCTATCAAGGATGTATTACCTTTCTAAGATTATATATCAAAGTACTACTCGATGATGTTAATCTATATGAAAGAGGTTGAGAAAATCCACTAAGGATGTATGATTTATCCTAGGTTTTATGTCAGAGCGTAGCGTTGCTCGATAATGTTAATCTATATGAAAGAGGTTGAGAGAATATACCAAAAATATATGACATATATGAAATTTTATGTCAGAGCGTTGCTCGATGAAATTAACTTTTATGAAATGAGTCGAGAGAATCCATCAAAGATGTAGGACCTATCCGAGATTGTATGTCAGATTACTGCTCGATGACGTTAACCTATATATAAGAGGTCGAGAAAATCTACCAAGGATGTATGACCTATATGAGGTTTTATGTCATAGTGTCGCTCAATAAAGTTAACCTATATGGAAGAGTTCTAAAGAATCCACAAGGATGTATGACCTATTCGAGGTTGTATGTCATTGCGCTACTCGATAACATTAATATTTATGGAGGAGGTCAAAAGGAACACCCCTAGGATCAATTTTGCCTTAATTGGGAGGGGGCGAATGTTGCGTTTATCCTGAATCAAAGGTGAAGAATGATCTATCTTTATATCATCAATTTCTTTTCTAAGTCAAGATTAAGACCTTACGTAAGGAGTAGAAGTCAAACTATGAACTGTATAAAGCTTGAAATTTATTGGAAGCATTATTGCGTTTGTTAGAAATTTTATTATCCAATATATCATCTTAGACATTAGAAGAGTTAGAGGAATCTTTTTAACCACGGCTGTAGTCAAGGTTGCCCCCCAGACCACATTTAATTATCATGAAATTGATGCAGTAATTGCTGATGCCAGAACATTGACACGAACAACTTTTTGAGGCTAGAGTAAAAAATTAGCCCCCTAGTTGAGAACCTCGTTCCCATAAACGGCGCTAAATAATTATGTCCAGGAATATTCGCGGTTATAGAGAAATATAAAGTTTAACGTCTTTGCTTTGTACGAAATCTAGCATGAAAAGAGATAAGCGAGTGAGGGTGCAACATTTATAAGAAATACCAAATTTTTAATGTGAAAACCCTCGAAAAGGGTCAGTGGGCAACAGAGGTCGGAAAAATCATGCCAATGGGCAACGGAGATCGAAAGGATCATTATCTGGCGACAGAGGTTAGAAGGACTGCTCTAGGTAGAAGTCCGACGATGGATAGAAGTTTGGCGTTGGAAAGAAATCTGGCGAAGGGTATAAATCTGATGATGGACAAAAAAACTTGCATTGGGTGAAAGTTCTTCGTCAGGTAGAAATTCGAAAAAAGTTCGGTGACAATAGAAGTTCGGCGACGAGCAGAAGTTCGGCATTTGATAGAAGTCTGACAAAAATCTCATGTTGGGCAGAAGTTTGGCGAAGGACGGATTTCCGGCGTCGGGTAGAAATCCGGCGACGGCTGAAAGTCTGGTGTCGGGTAGAATTCCGGTGATGGACAGAAGTCTCACGACGGGCGGAAGTCCGACTTCAAGTAAAAATCCGGCCACGGGTGGAAATTTAGCGTCGAGTAGAAATCTAATGATGAGCCAAAGTCTGGCGTTAGTTAGCAGCCGGGCAGAAATTCGACATCTGTCGATAACTAGGCGAAAGTCTGACATCCCATAGAAATTTGGCGACGGGCGAAAGTCCAACATCGGTAAGTGGTCGGGAGGTGGTCGAGGAGGAGTTTAGTGGCAAGAAAACTTTTACTTATCTTCTTGCTTGGGCTCCCTTTCTTCTCCCCTTTGGCCCCCTACCATAAGGAATAAGGGGTCTATTTATAGTTTTCTGACAGTGGCATGACCAGTAAATAATAGGAAGATAAAGGTTAAATTGGGAGTGGTTTAAATGGACGACCGATGTTAAATCCCTTAATCATGGTGTGTTTATTGGAGATTTGAATGTCTTAATGATATCATAATTTAGTGATATTTCGCTTGTTAGATTCGTCTCGTCGAGCCGCTCAATTTGACTATAAGCATGTCACATTTGGAAAATGTTTGATAATCCAAATTATGGTTTAAACCTTCCAAATGCGCTTCGGTTCTTTGATTTGGACTCATTTAGGCTCACATTGAGTTGAATTTGGTGTCGTTGTGTTCGTATTTCTGAGACGTTCAATTTGACTGTAAGTTTACTGAAATCGGAGTTCAGATGTTCTTCGATTTAATTTTTGGATGTTTCAACATTATTTTGCCTCGAGATTAGTGCCCAATCAAGGTAATTTTTTTTATAATATATCAAAAATGATTTTTGATGGTTTGAAAAACTCATTTTAGCCTTTTGATTATTTATATGAGAATTTAGAGCATTTGACGGAATGATTAGTTTTGATTCTTATTTAAATAATGAAGAGATTGAATTATTATTTTAAGTAGTCGGATACTTATTTGATGATTAAAAAATTAGTTAATCACTACTATCCTTTTCTCTATTTTATATTTCTAATTTCTCAAAAAAAAAAATCATCGTTAGTAATAAGATTTATATCATAATTTTTATAAATGGCCAAATGCATGACGAACAAATTTCCCCCATCGCAGCGGCCGCCGGCGCCGGCGATCCCACTCCGTCTCTGCGCCGCTGCATCGCCCTTCTCCGATCACACAGTTCCCTCCCCCACCTCCGCCAAACACACGCTCATGCCCTCCGGACCGGCATCCCTCTCTTCCATCCTCTCCTAGCCAAACACCTCATCTTCTCCCTTATCTCCCTCCCTTCCCCTCCCCTCTCCTACGCCGAGCTCCTCTTCTCACTCCTTCCCAACCCTAATATCTTCACCCTCAACACCATGATCCGTGGCTACGCCGAAAGCCCTCACCCCTTACCCGCCCTCCTCCTCCACCGCCGTATGAACGCTGCTTCCCTTCCTCCTGACTCCCATACCTACCCTTTCCTCCTAAAGGCATGCGCTCGCCTCCTCGACCTTCGGCATGGTGAGTCTGTTCACTCGCTTTCTGTTAAAAACGCCCATACTTCCTCTGTTTTCGTGCAGAACTCGCTCCTGCATTTCTATGGAGCTTGCGGGCTTTTCGAATCTGCCCACCAGGTGTTCGAGGAAATGCCCGTTAGAAATCTTGTTACTTGGAACTCTGTTATCAATGGCTTCGCGTTGAACGGCAGGCCAAACGAGGCGCTCACGCTCTTCCAACAGGTAGGTAGAAACAATTTAATAAGCTCATTTCACTGAGCTTTATATCCATTATCTTTATGATAATTCATATGTTAACATATTAAATTATTTTTTTGAAGGTGCTTAGCAATGACAGTATATGGTAGGAACAGTGTACCATTACTCAGATTTATTCACATATATTTTTAAAAAATATCATGTATATTATTGATAGAAATCATCAAATTATCACAATTTTAAATTATATTATAAAATTATAAATCCTTTTTCATGAAATTAGAGTCATCAATCCAAAATTTTCTATGTAATTAATCATTATGAACTTGGCTGTTGGCTAATAACAAATAACACAAATAATTTGTTTTAGCTCATAGTTAATAAACCAAGCTAACTAAGGCCCAGATCATTCATATATATTCATTCATCTCATTAATGGCTATCAGGTATTGGATGAAGAAAATGTAGTGAAGCCAGATGGATTCACCATGGTTAGCCTTCTCACCGCCTGTGCTGAGCTCGGCGCTCTCGCACTAGGCCGGCGGGTTCACTTATACATCATTAAGTCTGGTCTGTATCAGAATTCACATATAGGGAATGCTCTTATCGACCTATACTCCAAATCCGGTGTGGCTGTGGATGCTTGCAAGGTTTTTGATGAGATGCCTGATAGAACAGTTGTCTCATGGACCTCCCTGATTGTTGGCCTAGCGGTAAACGGTTTCGGCAAAGAAGCTCTCAAATTCTTTGATGAAATGGAGATTGGCAAGTTGAAGCCAACCGAGATCACTCTGGTCGGAGTTCTCTATGCTTGCAGCCATTGTGGCCTGGTTGACCAAGGTTTCAGATACTTCAACCAGATGAAAGATGATTATGGGATAGTCCCCAGAATTGAGCACTATGGATGCATGGTGGATCTCCTCGGACGTGCCGGGCTAGTCAATAAAGCTCATGACTTCATTCTCAACATGCCATTGGAGCCCAATGCGGTTATATGGAGGACTCTGCTTGGTGCTTGTGCAATGCACAAGCGAGTCGGACTTGGCGAGGTTGCTTGGTCTCGGCTCATCAAACTTGATCCAGGGCACAGCGGCGACTATGTTCTGCTATCGAATCTGTATGCCGGTGGAAGCCGATGGACTGAAGTGCAGAAGCTGAGGAGGAGCATGATCAAAGGAGGGGTGAAGAAGACTCCTGGGCACAGCCTTTTGGAGCTGGGAAACAAGGTTTATGATTTTGTGATGGGAGACCAATCGAATCCTGAGACCGATTTGATATATGAGAAGCTCGAAGAGATTGCGAAGCGATTGAGAAAAGAAGGATATGTTGCTCGGACGACGAATGTGCTGGCTGATATACAGGAGGAGGAGAAGGAGACGGCTCTGTGTTATCATAGTGAGAGATTGGCAATTGCGTTTGGATTGATGAAATCTGCTCCAGGTGCTGCTATAAGGATAGTGAAGAATTTGAGAGTTTGTGAGGATTGTCACTTGGCTATTAAGCTTATTTCAAAAGTTTATGAGCGGGAGATTGTTGTGAGGGATAGAAGCAGATTTCATCATTTTAGAGACGGAATTTGCACTTGTAAAGATTACTGGTAGCAAAGAGCAATTGCTTTGCTTGAGTTTGTCATTACTGATTTGTTTCGGGTGACTACATCTTGGGGTTAAGCAACTCAAAGCTAGCTCGTGAGCCAGCTCGAGATTGATTTGATAACGAGCTCACAAGTTAAGCTTATCAAATAACGAACTCCAAGTTCAAATTTTATTAGGCTCAGCTTATGATCTTGTGAGGAATGTTGTAGCAGCCAAAGCTTTTTTCGCATGAGAAAATCAACATGGGACTTTTTTCTTTCCTTACAAAAGATGCTGGTATTTGAGAAAAGCTCATATTCTTAAAAAAAAAAAAAAAAAGGCTACCATTTTTATTCATAAGGCTAGAGCCTTTCTCATTAAAAAAAAAAAAAAAAAAACTTAGGCAATATCATGTCTAAGCCTTCTTTGATGTTTTTCCAGCAATATTACGAGCTGGCTTGCAAGCCCACTTTTATTATCACGCGTTGTGCTTGAGTTTGGCTTGAGTTCGAGCTTCTGATTTGGCTGTCAAGCTGAGCTCATGTTCGGCATGGCTCAAGCTCGTCTAGACTCACTTACACTCCTCGGTACATCTATTTATAAAAAATAGTTGTATTGCTGTTATAGGAAAAAGTAAATTTTATATGTTTTTAGTGGCCAGTTTGCTATTTTTTTTTTCCTTTATAAATGAATGTAGTTGAAAATTGAGTAATAAAATAATATTCAAATAAAAATATGATAGGTAACGATTTGTAAAATAAAGCTTTCTCAAACACATCCTATATAAAGAAGCAAAAATAGTGAACCAGACAGTCATAATAAATTTCAGCTGCTCTAAAGTTTTAGTGCATAACTTGTTTCAATGATCTCTTTAACTGGCAGTAAACTTTCCTGAAGGACTGTACATTAAGGGGCTGTTTGGTTTCTTGGCATCCTAATTTAATTATGCTTAAATCTACCTAAATAAAAATTTGGGAATTTTGTATCTCACTATACTGATAAATTGTATTTATTAAATTCAATATTTATAAATTTCTATCATTCATACGTGATTTAATGAATTTAAGAATTTTTGTTCTACTAAATTTTAATTCCTAAAATAAATATTCAAACAATTTATAAGATTTAATTGTTAAGTGTGAAGTATAGTTTTATTAGCTATCTTGAATAATATTTGATTTTGATTTTCCAATCTTGGTGAGTTCAAATATAAGATTCATTTACCCTTGATTTTTAAAGATGACTTCATAACTCTATTTTTTTCAATATAATCGATAAATACCTTAATTAATTCACACTTGATTTTTCAAAATGGTGGCTACATAACTCAAGTTTTATTCATACTTAGGTTTCGTTTAGAATAGCTTTTTTACTGCTTTTCAAAGCAGCTTTCAAGTATAAAAATTTTAGGTTTGAAGGAATTTTTTTATTAAAAAACTACTTTAAAAATAGAAAAAAAGTTGTCGGAAATAAACTTTGATCCTTTATTATTCACAATTAAAATAGTGATTTGTTATTTAGCTTGGATTTTGTGACACTTGCAACTTAACTATGGACAAAATGCTTATTAGTGGCATATAAAAAAGGTAATACTAATCAAATTGATTTTTTTTTCTAATTAACACCAATTATATAATGTTTTCGACAATTCAATTGCTCTTCCAATTACAAAAAATATTTATTTAAAAAATATTAATTTGTTATTGTTGCGTCCTGGAGTATTCGCGGCAGTAGAGAAATATAAAGTTTAGCGTCTTAGCATTGTACGAAGATCTAGCACACAAGTAGATAAGAGAGAGGGTGTAACTTTCATAAGAGACACTAGAGTTTTTACATGAAACCCCTAAAAAGGGGAAAAAACCACGGGGCATGATGTGATATTTGTTGTCGATGACACTTGTCGTTGATCACCCTCAATAATTCCAACAGCAACACAGCATGTGATGTTGGCATTAGCTAGATGAGTCGTAACCAAACGGCCATACAGAACTCTAACAATTTGCCTTTGTGCTATATATTAAATTAATATTAAGGGCCAACCAGAATATATATAGTCTCCGAAAGAAAAGCAATTTATCAGATCAATATCTTTTGGAAATACGGCAGAAGTTGCCTTGGAATAAAAGCAGTTACATAATAATAATAATAATAACTGTTGTGTCCAGGAGTATTCGCGACGGCAGAGAAATATAAAGTTTAAAGTCTTAGCGTTGCACGAAAATTCGGAACACAATCAGATAAGAGAGAGGGTGTGTAGTATTTATGAGACACCAAGTTTTTTACGTGGATAACCCCTAAAAAAGGGAGAAAAACCACGGGGCCTGGCCCAGTATAAATGAATCCACTAGTATTGTAGTTGATTACAAATGAGGTCCTTCATTGGGGAAGGCCTTAGCTTGATGTACATCTTATATAAACATTACATGATGAGAATACAAAGAATAACTGTTGATGTGTTGTTTGATATGAAAGATTGTAGTCGGTGTGCGACGTAAGTCAGAAGGACTGTTGTCGGCGGGCGACGAAGGTTGGAAGGGTTGTAGTCGGCGGGCGACGTAAGTCAGAAGGACTGTAGTCGGCGGGCGACGGAGGTCGGAAGGACTGTAGTCGGTGGGCAACGTAAGTGAGAAGAACTGTAGTCGGCGAATGATGGAGGTCGGAAGGACTATATCTAGTAGAAAGTCCAGCGTTGGGAAGAAATTCAGCGACGAGTGGAGATCTGACGTCGGGTAGAAGTCCAACGTCAGTTGGTAGCCGAGAATAACTCTGGCGTTAGATGGTATTCGGGGAGTACTCCGGTGTTACTTGGAGTTCAGATGAAACTTCGGCGTTACTTGGAGTTCGGGCGAAATTCCGATCTCACTTGGAGGTCAGGCGGAATTCTGGCAGTGGTGGAGGAGGAGTTTCTTCCCTCCTATCCTTCTTCTCTTCTCTTCTCCTCTTGCTTCTTGCTTCGCCCCCCTCACAAGAGAAATGAGGGGTCTATTTATAGATTTCTGGAGTGTCATGGCCTGTAAATATGTGAGAGATCTGGGGTAAATAGGGAGTGGTCAGATGGACGGTCGATATTGAATCCCTTGATCGTGTACCATTTATTAGATATTTGAAGGTCTTAATGATGTCATAATTTGGCGATCTTGGGCTCGTTGGATTCGTCTTGTCGAGCTGCTCGATTCGACTATAAGAACGTCATATTTGGAAACCATTTGGTAACTCGAATTATGGTTTGAACCTTCCAACAGTGCTTCGGGTCCTTGATTCGGACCCATTTCGGCTCGGATTGAGTTGAATTTGGTGTTGTTGGGTTTGTATTTCCGAGACGATAAGTTCGAGGGTAATTTTGCTGAAATCGGAGTTCAGATGATCCCAGATTTAATTTTTGAAGTTTCCAACTTGATTTATGCACCGAGATTCGTGCCTGATCAAGATAATTTTATGATGCCGTATCAGTTGCCCCCCTATTTTCAGACGTCGAAGTTCCAGAAATCCAAAAATATGTGTCGACATTTTGCCTTGGCCGAATCACAAAAAATTAAGTTCCAAAAATTAAACACTTGCTCAAACTTGATCATAGAGGCTCCGTTGAGCTTCGAAAGTATCAAAATTGAGTTCGAAACGTCAAAAAACGTGTCCAGAGACCCCAAAACATCGGATTTGAACCGTCCGGGCTGAAAATCGGAGCCTGGACGCGTTTAGATGACCGAATTGGCCCGCCCCTCCTGGCCGTGCGGTTTGGCCAGCGGTTTCGTTTACTTTTTTTAATAATTTGGTGGGGCCCACATGGATTTTTAATTCCAAAAAATTTTGAAAAAATCCTAAAAAATTCCAAAAAATTACGAAAAAATCAAGAAAATTTAATAAAATTTCAGAATGTTATTTTCTTCTCCAAAAACACTATAAATATCCCCCAAGGCCAAGGGAGAAATTCCACCTTCTTCTTTTCTTCTTCTTTCTTTCTGACAGTTGAGGCTTTCCACCGTTCTTCAGTAGGTGACTTTTCCTACTTGATTCGGCGCTCCTCCTCTTATACATAAGTTGGATTTTTTCCTTCTTTTCCCTCATTTTTCTTCATGCTTTAGAGGCTTTCCGCTATTTTTCGTAGGTGACTTTCCCTACTTAATTCAGCACCTCTCTTTAGTATAGAAGGAAAATTTTTCTCCTTCCACTGTCTTCTCCTCTTGCTATCTTCTTACAGTTGAGGCATTCCATTGTTTTTCGTAGATGACTTTCCCTACTTTAATCGGCGCCCCTCCTCTTGTACAAAAGTTAGACTTTTTTCAGTCGTTTCTTTTCTTTTTCTCCTGGCATTCTTACTTTCTTACAGTTGAGACACTCCCTTGTTTTTAGTAGGTGACTTTCCCTACGCAAAATTAGGGCCCCTCTCTGTGTGTAGAAGTCAGAATTGTTGCTCCTTATTCTTTTATTACGTTCTTCTTCTTACATTGGAGGAATTCCACTTTCGTAGATAGGCGGCATTCCCCTATCAAGCTTCAGTGCCCCTCTCTTGCGAACTTCTTCTTACATTTAAGGCATTCTACTGTTAGTGATAGGCGACATTCTCCTATCGAGCTTCAGTTCCCCTCTCTTGTATAGAAGGAGATTTTTTCCTTCTTATTCTTCTCTTGCGAACTTCTTCTTAAATTGGAGGCATTCTACTGTCGGTGATAAGCGACATTCTCCTATCGAGCTTCAGTGCCCCTCTCTTGTGTAGAAGGAGATTTTTTCCTTCTTATTCTTCTCTTGCAAACTTCTTCTTACATTGGAGGCATTCTACTGTCGGTGATAGGCGACATTCTCCTATCGAGCTTCAGTGCCCCTCTTTTATACGTAAGGAGTCGCGAGGAGAAGCTATCTTCTTAAAAGATGATTCTTGACAGAAGAAGATCAATTGATGCTTGTATGCGAGGGTGATTTGAGAAGATCTGGTGGTAATAGTACTCGGAAGGAGTGCCAATAGATGGGGAGAATTTTGTTGTTGTTCGAGTGGAAGTATGTCAGTGATGTACGATCAAGTTGAAGCTCATTCGCAGTCAACGACCGAGTGTAGAGCTGAAGGAGATAGTTCAAGGGTGAGCTGCAAATAGCAGTCGAGCGACAAGCAGATGATGGCTGATATGAAGTAAAAGACCGCTAACAAAAATCCAAAGAAGGCCCGATGATGGCGGGTGTCCAGTGGCATTTTGCAGAAATAATATGACTCCATACGGAAGTGTATCGATATTAGATATCCCTGAGTTAAAGGGCTGGAGCAGTGTGCTATACCGATGTTCTGACGATAGACGTATAATATCAACTGAGTTGAGGCCTGATGAAGACCAAATTATAATTTTTCTTTGAAGAAGAAGTTGTAAGAGATGCTTGTGTGTAATAGAGAAGAAGTCACTTAAATCCACTAAGGATTTTTTACTGTTTTGAAGTTATTTGTTGATTGATGATAGTAGCTTGTATGAATAACACCAATGTACTTTTAATTTCAATTTCTTGTGAAAAGAAATGTACATCTGAATTTGAATTTATGCAACTCCATTGATATTGTATATGAAGTTAAGAACTTATCCCTTTGATGAAGTTGAATTGCTATTGCTTCTTTGAGACATACTTTGATGTATTGCCCCCCATATTTTTGGAGGCACTGTTAGACTACAAAGGTCTTTATATTAGTGATGATTTTATCAATCATTTTGCTTTCATGAGATCTTCTTTAGAGAGAATATTTACTTAAAACATTGCTCGATGATGCTGATCTCTGTAGAAGAGGTTGCGAGAATCCACTAAGGATGTATGACCTATCCGAGGTTATATGTCAGAGCCCTGATCGATGACGTTAACCTATATAGAAAAGGTCGAGAGAATTTAACAAGGATGTGAGAGCTATCCAAGATTATATATCAGAGCCCTGCTCGATGATGTTAACCTATATGGAAGAGGTCGAAAGAATTCAGCAAGGATGTAAGACCTTTTTGAGATTGTATGTCAGAGCCCTGCTCGATGACGTTAACCTATATGGAAGAGGTTGAGAAAATTCACCGAGAATACGAGACCATTCCGAGGTTATATGTTAAATAACTAGATCGATAAGAGGGGGGTGAATTGTGAAAACTTTGTAGCAATAATTAAAACATAAGCAGGAGTTCTCATTTTTTTGATGTTTTTAAAATTTTTAACATGAAAATTTAAACTACTACGAAGGCAAACCAATTAAACTCAACATGCAATAATAGAATCATTTTCTTCCATAAATTTTACCAAGAAAATATTATGAAAATTAAGTGCAAGTAAAAGTAAATAGCGATAAGTAAAAAGCACACCGGAATTTTATAATGGTTATGTCAAACTATGACCTACATCCACTCCCTGGAGTCCTTC
Source organism: Dendrobium catenatum (assembly GCF_001605985.2). Lineage (NCBI taxonomy): Eukaryota > Viridiplantae > Streptophyta > Magnoliopsida > Asparagales > Orchidaceae > Dendrobium > Dendrobium catenatum. Next base: position 852,258 of record NW_021319279.1, on the reverse strand, counting down.
ATTCCGGGAATTTCACTACAAACTATAGCTCTCCTTTTGCCCCCTTGGCAAGGCGGAGAAGACCTTACAATACTCCCTTTCACCAACCCGGCGTGGCGGAGTGCCAAGCGCTGTTTTTACCCTCCTAACGATGGTAGAGTACCTTCTCATTTTTCTCCCTCCTGGAGAAGGCAGAGTACCTTCGAGGTCACGAATGTAGAAGAGTCTCCTCCTTAGAGAGCCTCCCACAAGTTCTTCTCGGGCCACAAGAGAAGCAAGATGTAGCAAGACGTGTGATCTCCCTTACACCTCTTCTCTCTCACCAAGCTCACCATCTCCTTCCTCTCTCAAACCCTAAAAACTTATCAAGAGCTCTCTCCCAAGGATTCCCTCTCTAATCACATTCCCCTCTTTCTACCTCTCTCAAAAAGATTACTAATTTGATACATAAAACGGGCTCCAAAAACCCTAAAATTTTCAAAGTAGCCATTACAATTGTATAGTACGATTTCACATCGTACAGTACGATATGTATAAACAGGCTTCGTCCTGGTACAAAGGTGTACGAACAATTCAAAATCTAATCTTACAGTATGATAATAAATCATACGGTATGATCCTCAACACTACTACTCCTACAAAATGATAGCCGGGACAATCAAATGAAGTCACTGTTCATTGTATGGTACGATATACATCGTACAATATGAATGGTCAAAATCAAGGCATCATCCAGGATGAATTCCGGGACGATCAAGTTTCATTTCTGTTCATCTTATGGTACGATAGACATCGTACAGTACGATGCGTCAAAAATAAGGGATCATCCAGGACGATCTCTGGGACGATCAGAATTCGTCTTTGTTCATCGTATGGTACGAATGTGTTCGTACAATACAATTTTCAATTAGTAATTAAGCCTTTATTTATTACACTAATCACGGGTTAATTTAAGTAAGTATTTAAAATAAATCGTATAGTACAAAGTTCTTCGTACAATACGAACGGCTGAGAAAAACTTAAGTTAATTTAACGGTTAGGGTTTTGGATTTGGAACACATCGTACAATACGATATTATTCATACGGTGCGATCTATTCACAGAAATCATTTGCAAGCTCAGATCGTACAGTACAAAATAAATTCATACAGTACGATCACCAGAGAAAGAAAATCTATATTTTTTACTTTTAAAACCCTCTCCCCTTGTGTGTGTGCATGGTTGCTCAGACTTACAAGCAGTTTGTGGCCAGACTTAAGAAAATAAAAAATAAAATAAATAATAAATTATATAGTAAGACTCATACTCCTAATCTAACTAGTCTTGAGTCTTCCTATTGTCCTGAGTAGCTTGTGATCTTCCTGAAATGTTAGTACTCATGGACAATAGCAAATAATAAATGATATTTAATGAATAGTAGTTCAGGTGACATTATTTGTCATCTTCAAAATCTCAAACTCGAGGTCATGGGTCACAATAATCTCCCCCTTTTTGATGATGTCAAATAATATTTATTGTAGGCAAGTTTGAAAGGCATATATTATTTTTTTTGTTAATAGAAGAAGAAAATATAAACTAGACAAGACAAGAAAAGAGATGAGATGCATTCTATTGAAACGCAAAAGGAAACTACAACATAAGAAAACTACAATAACCTTCTCCCCCTTTTAACAACACCAAAAAGAAGAGAAAACAATACTAAGAAAGAAAAAATACAACACATACACTTCAAAGGGAAGGATCCTGATCACTTGGAGGTGGAGGTGAGTTTGACTAAAAATAGTGAAGGATTGTGTCAAATCATTTATCAATCACAGTGAAGCGTTCCTCAAACCATTGCATATCGGTCTCGTGTTGTTGATGTTGCTCTTGTATGTGCATATCGAGATGAGTCTGAAGTTGGTCAAAATATTCGACCAAATCATCGTGAGGATAAGCTGGTGCAAAAGCTCGGGGTGCTGCATGTCGTTGTGGTTGAGCTAGAGCTGCTGCGGGGGCATATTCTCCTTCTTCTTCATCAAAGACGGGTTCTTTTGGCTCTTGTCTCCAATGAAAAAGAATACGGAAAGAGGCATCCGTATAAAAGATTAGAATATTATTGGGTTCACCAAGATAGGTTAGTTGGTATTTATTTTGAAGGATGTATCCTATAAG
>NW_021319279.1:835603-850025 GCF_001605985.2 Dendrobium catenatum | reverse complement strand
CTTTCGATTCCATATTTTACACTGTTGTTTTTAAAATTATTATCGTAGTATTTTGCTATCATAAAAAAAGGGGAGATTGTTCCAAATTCAATTTCATAGACTATATTTTGATGATTGGCAAACACTCTTGCTTTTCTTCAACTACCTGTTACTACTAAAATTTTCAGGATTCAAAGATCGGATGGAAATCGGTATCAGCTCAAGATTGGGTAGATTAGGGTTGAGTCAGTCTGTAATTTTCTTTTTTATTTCTTAAGTCAATTGTAATTGTTTGAAGTAATTGATGTTAAATAATCCTACCACACACACTTGAGACATTTAGAACTTGTATTTTTACTCACATCGGCCCAGACAATATTTATATCGTCATGGATGATCGAGTTCAAAATAGAAGATCTAATTAGGATTTCTTAGTTAAGGCAGTCATAATTAACTGATCGGCCTGGACGATACCTGCATTGGCCAGGATGATATGCTCAATACAAAAAGAAATTGCCGCCATGATCAATTTAGGTATTTTGTATTTTTGGAAATCGGCCAGGACAATTATTTGATTGGCCTGGACGATATTGTATAATTATGGCTAAATAGATCCGACAATCATGGGAGTAATTAAGGATGATTGATATGATCACATCATCCTATACGATATCAAGATCGGCCTGGACGATCCATTCAAAAACCCTTGGTTGCTCCTAGCCGATTTGGATCGGACAGCTCAAAGATCGGCCAGAGCATTTTGGTTGAGTTATTGGATGAGTGGTTGGTGTTGATAGAAGGAGGCATTCCTAAGGACACGATTAACATCACTCCATTCAAATTCGTTTGTTAGAAAGAAACTAACCCTAGGCCCTGCAATAGATAGCCCAATGTATTGGGCGATGTCGGCTTTGGTAACGATATTTTAGCGACAGACAAAGGAGTGGAAAGTTAGGTGTTCGACAGTGTAGGTCAGATTTGCTAGAAATTCTAAAAGAAGTTCAGAGTTGTAGGGGAAGGCCAGGGTGAGGAGGAACTGAAAGGTGGTGGAAGCAAAGAGGTTCAATACCTCGAAATTCAGAGCAGTCTGATTTAGCATTTTGGATGGCATAATCTTGCAGGCTTTATACTTATGATAGGCCTCTTCACACTCAGTATTTAGAAAGCGAGCACTGTGACGGCTAGAGGAAGATGAACTTCCTGCTGCCAACCGATCCATCTTGCTAGAACTCGACATGATCAGGAAGGCAAGTAGAAGAAGAGATGTGAGTGAAGCGTTTGGAGTGAAGAGATCTGCCAAGCAATGCAATTTATAAATTTTTTCTAACATCGTCCAGTACGATCGTGTTTCGTAGAGTATGATTGGTAATAAATGTTCTAACGTGTCATTTCGGGAAAAGTTGGTCAAATTGTACAGTACGATGGTTACCATACAGTACGATTAGAAGGATTTTGATCGTCCTGAGGGTCTTCGGTACGACCTTTAACAAAAGGTTTCATACTGTACCAACAGGTGTATCGTATAGTACGAATGACAATTATATCGTACCAGACATCTATACTTCATTCTCATCCATTTTGCTGAGGTGGATCGTACAATACGAAGTGGAGGCATCGTACAGTATGAACACCAATTATATCATACCAAACCGAGTTAATTCGTCCCAATCCATTCGCTGACGTGGATCATATAGTATGAAGATGAGATATCATACCATACGATGAGCAATAATGTCGTACCAGACTGATTGAATGCCAGCTAGTTGTATCGTATAGTACGATGTAGATCGTACAGCACGATCAACAGAGGTGAAATTTGCCTATGGTTATGTTTTGTGTAGATTTAGATATATCGTAAAGTATGATAGATGATCGTACAGTACGATAATGAAATGTCAAATTTTATGATTTTGTGTAGTGAGTGTGTGAAGATCAGGAACAACCTTAGAAGAGATTTTTTTATTTTTTATTTTGTGTTTTATGCATTAATGTCTATGACATCTAATCTAGTCCTCAAGGTGCTAAAGGTGTCGAATGCTAGTGGTTTTGTGAATATGTCAGTAAATTGATCTCCTGTAGCAATGTGATGCAATTCTATATCACCCTTAGCAACATGATCTCTTATGAAATGGTGTCTAATGTCTATGTGTTTCGTTCGAGAGTGCTGAATTGGGTTCTTAGAGATGCAAATTGCACTTGTATTGTCACACATGATTGAGATGGTTCCTACAGGTAGGCCAAGATAAAGAATTTGTTGTTTTAACCATAGTACTTGTACAACGCAACTTCCTACTGCAATATATTCTGCCTCGGCCGTGGAAAGAGCTACTAAGTTTTGCTTCCTACTGAAACAATAAACTAATGATTGTCCTATGAATTGGTAGGTACCAAAGGTGCTTTTTTATCTATCATACATCCTGCAAAATCAGAATATGAGTACCCTAAGATTTCAAAGGAAGTGTTGTGCCTAGGATACCAAATTCCTAAGTTCGTGGTGTCTAGTAGATATCTAAAGATTCTCTTGACTACAATTAAGTGAGACTCTTTAGGATCGGCTTGAAAACGGACACAAAGGCACACACTCAACATTATGTCCGGTCTACTAGCAGTCAGGTAAAGAAGGGATCCAATCATTCATCTATACTTTTTATGATATATTGATTTTTCACTAGGATCTTTGTCAAATTGAATCATTGAGCTCATTGGAGTGTTCATGGGTTTAGCACTATCCATTTCGTATTTTTTCAAAATATCCTTAATGTACTTTGTTTGGCTAAGAAAAGTTTTGTTATCCATTTGTTTTACACTAAAGCCAAGAAAGTAATTAAGTTCTCCCATCATGCTCATTTCAAAGTCATTAATCTTTGTTTTTGAGAATTCATCACATAAGTTTTTATCTGAAGATCAAAATAAGATGTCATCTACATAAATTTAAATAATGAGAATTTCATTTTTGATCTTTTGTAAAAAGAGTGTAGTATCTATACTACCCTTTTCAAATCCTCTATCCAATATGAAAGAGCTAAGTATTTTGTGTTATGCTCTAGGTGCTTGCTTTAATCCATAAAGTGCCTTTTTTAATTTGAATACATCATTTGGAAATTGTGAACTTTCAAATCCGGGGGGTTGCTCAACATAGACATCTTCCTTAATTACCCCGTTCAGAAAAGCACTCTTTACATCCATTTGATATAATTTGAAGTTCTTGAAACAAGCAAAAGCTAAGATCACTCTTATGGCTTCTAGTCTAGTAATAGGGGCAAATGTTTCTTCAAAGTCTATTCCTTCAATCTGGTTGTGCCCCTTAGCTACTAATCTAGCTCTATTTCTTATTATTGTTCCTGAATCATTCACCTTATTTTTGAAAACCTATTTTGTTCCAACAACACTTTATTCTTTGTGTCTCTTATATAACTCCCAAACATCATTCCTGATGAATTGGTTCAGCTCTTCTTGCATTGCTAGAATCCAGAATTCATCTCCTAAGACTTGATTTATACTTGTAGTTCTATCATAGAGATGAATACTGAATGACTAACCTCTTTCCTAAGTTCATGCCTAATTCTTACACTTTCTGAAGGGTCTCCTAAAATTAAATCTTTAGGATGACTAGAAGAATATTTCTATTCTCTAGGCAAATCTTCCTGAGGTTCTACCATTTCTTCTAAGGTCATAGTCTCTACTCCTTGAATTGCCTCTATTTCAGCATCTTCAATTTTATATTCAGAGGGCTTATCTGATTTATCAAATACTACATGGGTGGACTCTTCTACTACTAGGGTTCTCTTATTAAAGATTCTATAGGCCTTACGTACTGATGAATAACCTAAGAGGACACCCTCATCAGACTTGGGATCAAATTTTCCTAAGGGGTGTTTGCCATTATTCAAGATGAATCACTTGCACCCAAATAAATGTAAGTGTGAAAGATTTGGTGTCCTGCCCTTAAGGAGTTTTATTCAACTTAGATCTAATGTTTACCCTATTTAAAACATAGCACAATGTGTTGACTGCTTGTGCCCAAAAGTATCCAGGAAGGGTGTACTCCGCTAACATTTCCCTAGCAGCTTCTACCAAAGTTCTATTCTTCATTTCTGCTATACCATTTTGCTGAGGTGTTCTAGGGGCTAAGAAATTATGTTTTATTCGTATCTCCTGACAGAATAATTTAAATCTAACATTTTGAAACTCTCCACCATGATCGCTAAGGATTGTTGAGATTTCACAACCTAATTTTTGTTGAATCCATATGGAAAATACCTTAAATTCCTCAAAATACTCATTATTATGTGATAGGAATCTTACCCAAGTGAACCTAGTGAAGTCATCTATAATCACAAATCCATAATTTTTTCCACCTAGGTTGGCTGTACTAATGGGTCCAAATAAGTTCATGTGTAGAATTTCTAATAGCCTAGAGGTGATCACATCTCTAATTGAATGAAATGATGATTTGACTTATTTTCCTAGTTGGAAAGCATCACATAAGTGATTCTTAGTAAAGTCTAACTTAGGTATGCCTCTAACTAGATTTTTCTGAGTGATATTTTTAAGTGTGTTCATACTAGCATGGCATAGTCTCCTATGCATAGCCATGAGTCATCAACGATTATTTTCAAACAAAATAAATTTGAACTATCAATGCAATCAAGTTATAACATATAAACATTGTTGTTCATTCTTTTTTCTTCTAAAACTAGTTTATCATTTAAACTAATCAGGCATTTGTTAGACAGAAATTATGTATGCATGCTATGCTGTGATGGATGCACTTTATGTCTCCATACTAAGTGTGTCATACGGTGAATTATGTAAGTGCGGACTATGTGACCTAGCATGCCACAAGAGAAGCACCTAACACCATGAAATGGATTTACTAACCTATGTGGGTGGTGATGCTTCTTCCTAAAGTTGTGTGATGCATGCTGTGTTAGGGGTTGACTAGGTTGGGCTAATATGAGTGATGCAATTTCTTTTTCTAGATCTTTAATTTTTTCTTTAAAAGTATTGTTTTGATATGTCAATCAATGAACTTCTATTTTTAACAAATGCTCATTGTGATCTACTTCTAATGTAAGTTTGTCTAGTCTATGAAAAGTCTCTTTTAGTTCAACATGAGTGGTTTTCAAGGTTTCATGCATTTCAGTTAGTTCAATATGCTTCTTATTTAATGCATCATACTCATCAAGAAGTAGCATATGATATCTATCTAAATCAGAATTTTCTTTGACTAAGTTAGCATGCTCAGTTTGTAAACTATTAAACTCAATATTAAGACTAGCATGCATCTTTTTTAATTTTCTATACGAGTCATGAATTTTTTAGAAATGAGTAATAAATCTTCATATGAAAGCTGACATACCTCATCTTGATCTGATTGATCAAGATTATTGGTAGCCATTAGACACAGATTTGTTATCTCCTCCTCTGCTTCTTGTTCTGATGATTCTGAGGCAGAGTTGGCCCAAAAAGCTTTTTGTATCTTCATTTTTCCTTTCTTATACTTGGCTTTATCCTCGCTCTTTTCCTTAGCTGGTTGGCTTTTTAAGTTGGGGCAATCAGCTCGAAGGTGACCTGGCTTCCAGTACTCAAAGCAGATTGTATCAGATGAAACTTTATTAAACTTCGAGCTTTTACCTTTGTTCCATCTATTCTGGTGACGCATTTGTTTTCTCTTTAAGATGTTCTTGAATTGTTAGATCATCTGTGCTATATCATCTTCTTCCTCCCCTATAGAGCTATCACTTTCTGAGTTGTTTGCTTTTAATACCACCATTCGCTCCTTCTTTTCACCTGCATCACTTTGTCTTTGACCCACTCCTTGCTAGTATACAATGAGTAACCCAAGAAGATTATCAATAGAATAAACGTTAAGGTCTTTTGATTCAGTGATAGCAGTTATCTTAGCATCGTAGGAACTAGGTAAGCATCTTACAATCTTATTAACTTTCTCAGAATTTGAAATATCTCTACCTAATGCATGCAAGGATGTCACGATTTAGGTGAACCTAGTATACATGTCAGATATTATTTTGTTAGGTTTCATACGGAAGAGTTCATAATCATGCAATAGAATGTTAAGCCTAGACTATTTTACTTCACTTATTCTTTCATATGTAATGCACAGTCCATACCAAATCTCCTTACCAGTAGCACAGGTAGAAACTCTCATATAATCCTCAGACTTTACCGCACAGAAAAAGCAATTTAAGCACTTAGCATTTAATTGGGCTAAATCCCTATCCTCATTGCTCCATTCATTAAAAGGTACTAGAGTTTTCACTCCATTCACAGTTTTAAAAAGTGCAATATATCAATAATTGACTAACATACCATACAGCCCTTCTTCCATAATCTTCTTACTTCCAACACAGAAATCAAACAGGATAAAACACCTCTTAATCCTTGAAATACGCAACTTTCACCATCCTTAAAAAATTTAACTTGCTTCTTCAGACAATCGATTTGAGCCTCATACAGACTCAGCCAATTCATACCTAAAATTACATCATATGAAGAAATCAGCAACAAAATCAAACAGGAGTTCCACTTCTTTCCAAAAATTTCAATCTCATATAAACAAAACTTCATGGCTTTCAAATTATTTCTAGCCAGCAAAATAATAAAAAGTGAAACAGGTAACGTAACGGAAGCCAGTTATAAAGCATCAAAATAGTACTCAGAAATAAATAAATGACTAGCTCCAGAATCAAACAAAATATGACAGGGATGTTCAAAAATATAAACCGTACCTGTCACCACATTCAGAGCATCTCGAGCCTCTTGCTGATTCAAACTGTACACGCGTGACTGAATTAGAGCTGGAGCTACAGAACTATTAGGCTCCCTCAGATTACCACTAGGTGGTCTCCTTGCCACAGAACCTGAACCACTAGTTCTACCATATGATCCTTCAGAAATAGTATAGGGAGGAGCTGTCCTAAGCCTTCCCGCCGGTCTAACAAAGCTCTCTGATCTGGACTCAGATCGTCAATAAAATCCGGCTAGTGGACACTCTATAATCAAATGTTCTTGCTGACCATATCTGAAACAGTAACCAGTCATCCTGTAACACTGGCCAAAATGTCATCGTCCAAAATTCTGGCACACCGGTGCCCCATTAACTGAACAAGAACTGGGCATACTGCCATTTCCAGACATTGTAGCAGATACTGACTGTCCACTCTTCTTGGAATTTCCAGATACAAATTTGTTCTTCATTCTAGAAAAACTATTGTTAGATGCATCTCCACTGAATCTTTTTCTACTAGCAGTCCACCACTGCTGAGTAGCCATTAGATCATTCTCTATTATTCGAGCTCTCTCCACAAGCTCAGAGAAATCAGAAATATGAAATGGTACCAGGGGTTGCCTCAGACTATCTTGAAGTCCCCTCAGAAATCTATAACATTTCTATGCAGAAGTACTGACCAACTGAGGAGCATATCTTGCCAAAGCAGTAAACTCTGCCTCATATTTCATAACTGTCTTGCTCCCCTGAACCAATCTCAGAAAAGTTTCCTACATTTGTTGTCTTGTATAAGGGGGTACAAACCAAGATCTGAATACTTCAAAAAACTTTTCCCAAGAAATCAAGTAATTCAATTTACCTTGAATTTTTTCCTCCTGCTAGCCCATCCACTAGCTCTCTGCTTCACCATCCAATAGAAAAACTGCTAATGGTATCTTTCTATTAGGAGGACATTGCATACCATCAAAAGTTTTTTTCAACCTCCTCAACCAATCCTCTGTTGCTCTTGCCTCAACAGTGCTCTCAAACCTTAGAGGCTTCAATCTTAAAAACATTTGTAGATGTCTATCTACATCTTCAGATCTAACAGCTGAAACTCTATTCTACGTCTCGCTCATCATCTTAGCAACCAACGTAGCAAACTATGAAACTGTATCTGAACCAACTACTGGGGAAGAATTATTCACAGGAGCTGCCTGACTATCACTCTGCTCATCAGTCATATTTGGGTCTGGCAGATCTATAATCACACAGAAAGTAACTATTCATATATAATAAAAACTTAGACAGACTGAAACTACCCCACCAAACTGACAAATCAATTCATATAGCTCTATTTTATAATCCAAATTCCAAAACTATTGCTTTGATACCACTTTAATTTTCATGACCCAACCCGATCGGAACGAATCCCATCGCGTTGAGTCATGACGGATGAATCCAGGATCTAGCTTTGGAATTTATTTTCAGACTTTCTTCCAATGTACACATGACTACAGAAACACAGAGCTACTATAAATGTCCAAATATACAGAAAAGCTCATCCAACATTTTCTCTTCTATCATTCTTCAAAATAATCATATACATTATAGTACATGGCTCTAACAGAAAGTACAAAATAGAACAGAAAAGCCATGAATATATAAAAATCAAAAGTACAAAATACCTAATCTCAGATCAGATACTGAATGGCTAGTCCAAAACCTCCTTCCCTTTCCCAAAGCCTGAAAACCATTAAGATAACCATAGTGAGCTAACAGCTCAGCAAGACTACACTAGCCAATCAAAATCTCCAAAAACTCCCATATTAAAATATTCACAAAAAAAACTTTAAAAATAGTTTATTCAAATAGCCGTATATAATTCAGATAATTGTATAGAAATCATATAATCAGATAGAATGCAGATATTTATATAGAACAGATAAACAAATAGACTTCAGATATTCACATAGAATAGATAATCAAATAAAAATCAAATAATAAAAACAAATGAAGTAAATCAATTTCGTATCATAGAATCGTATAAATCATAAATCATAATTGTCAAATCATATATCAAATCATATATCAGATCACATATCCTTGACCAAAATAGAATTTCAAAGGATTCTGGCCCCTTATGCCTCCCTTTGTTCTTACAGCACCAGAATATATCAGATATACAGAATTATCAGATCAGAATTCATTTTCATATTCTCTAAGACAGACAGAATCTCAAAGGATTCTAGCCCCTTATGCCTCTCTTCCCTAACACAGACATAATCTTAAAGGATTCTGACCCCTTATAACTCCCTTCTGACATCATTTAAATCACATTAAACATCAATTCATATCAAATTCAGAGAAATCAGATTCTTATCAGAATATCATCAGAGAGGATAACGACAGCCAAAAGAAATTCAACGGATCAGAAATTCATAGTTTCAAAAAATTACCAATTACCAGAGATAGTGTAAAACATCATTTCAAGACTTTCACTATACTAAAGTAATATTTTTCGACATCCAGATAATTTCTATTCAATAAAAACCTTGCATAATTCAAAATACTGGGTGCAAAATTTCTAGAAAATATTCAAAACATGCAAAATCATAATCTCTATGACATACCAAAATTACGTGGTAAAAATTTTAATGGTGGGAAGTTATACCCAATTTTAGCTAACGAAAACAAAATTTTAATTAGAATATTCGTCAAAAATTACATTTTTGAAAATTGAGAAAGGCATAATTTGCCTTACCTCGAGTCGATCAACTTTCCCAATTGCGGCGACGGACGAAAACGGACCAAAGTCACTCAAAATCTGGCTTTCTCCCTCTTTCTCTAATTCTTTCTCTCTCCTACTTTTCTCTCTTTTCAAAAAATAGATATTTAATGGCTGAGATATTTCCCCTGATCGTCCGGACGATATTCGCAGTTCATCCAGGGACGATCTCTTCGGGTTTCTCACAAACAAAGGTCGTATAAATGAAATTTGCTCTTCGTACAGGGACAATCTGTCACGACCCAACCCGAACGGAACGAATCCCTTCGCGTCAGGCCGCGACAAATATTGAAAATCTAGGATCCAGTTCAGGGATTTGCTTTTAGACTTTCTTCCAATAATCAAACATACAGAAAACACAGAGCTACTATAAACATCCAAATATACAGAAAAGTTCATCCATGATTTTCTTCTTTCTTTCCTCAAAATAATCATGTACAATACGGTGCATGGCTACATACAGAAAGAACACAACAGAAAAGCTATAACTGTACAAAAATTAAAAGTACAAAATACCTAATTACAGATCAGACACTGAACAGCTAGTCCAAGACTTCCTTCCCTTTCCCAAAACCTAAAAATCACGCAGATAACAAGGATGAGCTAACAGCTCAGCAAGACTACACTAGCCAATCAAAATATTCAGAAATTCACATAAGCAAATACATCAGAAGAGTAGTCATACAGAATTTAGATAGTCGTACAGGAAATCAAACAACTGAAATAGAAGAACTGAATTCATTCATATAGTATAATATTCAAATATTTACAGAACAGACAGAATAGTACAAATTCGTATAAATCATAAGCATATTATCAAATCGGATAAAATCATGTAATACATATTTCACAAATCAGAGTTCACAAATCAGATTTCACATATCAGATCCCCGGACCCTGATAGAATCTCTACGGATTCTGGTCCCTTATGCCTCTCTTCCCTGACATAGACAGAATCTCAACGGATTCTGGCCCCTTATGTCTCCCTTGTGCTAACAGTACCATAACTTGTCAGATATACAGAATTTCAGATCAAATCAGACTTTTCAGATTTCCCTAACATAGATAGAATCTCGAAGGATTCTGGCCCCTTATAACTCCCTTCTGATAGCATATAAACACATCAATTCATTCAATTCAGGAAATCATATTATGTCAGAAAAATTGTCAGTGGCATAACGGCAGTATATGGAATTTCCACATAATTCATAAATTTAGAAATTTACCAAATTACCACAGAAAGTACAAAACATCAATATAAGTCTTTCATTGTACTGAAGCAACATATTTCAACATCCAAATACTTCATTATTCGATTAAAATACCACAGAATTCAAAATACACAGTAAAAATCTTCCAGAAAATACTCAAAACGTGCAAAAATATCATCTCAGAAACATACTAAAAGTTACGCGATAAAAAGTTTATCAGTGCGAAATGAAACCAATTATTCACTAACAAAAATAGATTGCGGAACAGAAAATCTGTCAAAATTCACATTTCTGAAAATTGAGAAAGGCGGAATGTGCCTTACCTCGAGTCGATCAACTTTCTCAACTACGATGACGGATGAAAACGGACTGAAGTCGTCCAAAACATGGATTTTCTTATTCTCCCTTTATTTTTCTCTCTGCTCAGCTTTCTCTCTCTTAAAAAATGACACTATTCAGATATTTATCAAACAGGATCATCCAGGACGATTTCTTGATTGTCCCGGGATGATCTCCTCTGGACTGCCATCATGCAGACGAAAATTAATTCCAATTTGTTTCTTCCCTGGATGATGCTCTCTGTTCGGTTCATCCCGATGAACCCAGGTTCGTCCAGACGAACCATATAGATTTTCAACATTTTCTTCTGTTCGTACTGACGGTTCGTCCATACTAACAGCACAAAAAAAAAATTTCAAACATAAATTGAAAATTTAAGGGTTTCACAATTTACCCACCTTAAGAAAAATGTCATCCTTGATATTCCCAAAACAAACTAGGTCAGAACAAACTTGAATACAACTGTTTCATGTCCGATTCCTTCTCCCACGTGGCCTCTCTTGATGTTCTGAACTTCTACTGAACCTTAACCATATGAATATGTTTACTTCTCAGTTTTCGCACATCATAAGCCAAAATCTTTTCAGGCTCTTCTTTATATTGTAGATTTTCTTGAACTTCAACATCATCAGCAAAAAGTTTCTTTCCAGAATCAGATATCCACTTTCTCAAAAAGGATACGTGAAACACGTTATGTATATCAGACATCTGATCAGGCAATAACAACTTGTAAGCAGAATTACCAACCCTTTCTATGATCTCAAAAGGTCTGATATACCTTGGACTGAGCTTGCTCACTCTTCCAAATCTGCTAACACCTTTTATCGGAGTGACTTTGACATACACAAAGTCACCAATCTGAAATTCAACCAGTCTATGTTTCTGATTGTAATAATTATGTTGTCTATCTTGTGCAGATTTCAACCTTTCTTTAATCAAATTGATCTTCATCACAAATTCATCCACAAAAGTTGAACCCATCACTTATCTATCTTCCTTTTCATTCAAAGTTAAAGGAGTTTAATACTTTCTTCCATACAGAGCTTCATAAGGTGTCATACCAATACTTGACTGATAACTGTTATTATATGCAAATTCTATCAGTACGATATGATCTTTCCAACTGCCTCCAAAATCTAAAACACATAACATCAGAAGATTTTGCAGTACCTGAATAGTCCTCTCAGACTGTCCATCAGTTTGCGGATGAAAAACCGTACTGAAATGTAATTTGGTGCCCAAGCCTTGTTGAATTCCTCTCCAAAGTCTGGAGATAAACCGTCTATTCCCATCAGATATAATAAATTTTGGCACACCATGTATTCTGATAATTTCTTTAACATAAATCTGAGCTAACTTATCCACCAGATCTGTCTGCCTAATCAGAAGAAAATATGCAGACTTTGTCAATCGATCAACAATAACCCAAATTGCATCATGCCCTTACCTCAATCTGGAAAAACTCATAGCAAAATCCATCGTCACCTCCTCTCACTTCCACTCAGAGATAGGTAATGACTGCAAAAGACCTCCTAGTCGCTGATGCTCTGCCTTCACTAACTGACAGGCTTCGCATTTCCAAACAAATTCAGTTATATTCTTTTTCATTCTAGGCCACCAAAATAAAGTTTTCATATCCCCGTACATCTTACCACTTCCTTGATGAAGGGTATAGCCTGAATATTGAGATTCGTGCATAATCTTTTTTCTCAGATCTCTAAACATCGGAATCCACAGTCTATACTTACAGAAAATAATATCAGAATCAGAAATTCGTAGTTCAAGTTTCTTACCAGATTTGATCTGATCAATCAACTTCAAATAGTCAACGTCTGACTTTTGAACTTTATGAATCCTCTCTTCCAAAGAAGACTAAATATTCATCATAGTCAACATACCCGAATCTGAACCAGTGGAGGAAATCACCTTCAGTTGTAATTTTTTCATGTCTCGTATCAAATACTTATTAGAACTGAGCTGAACACATAAGAGTACAGCAAATTTCCTGCTCAGAGCGTCTGCTACCACATTAGCCTTACCAGGCTAATACTGAATCGTCAGATCATAATACTTGATCAACTCAAGCAATCTTCTTTGTTGCAAATCTATTTTCATGACTCATATTTTGATGATTGACAAACACTATTGATTCTCTTGGACTGCTTGTTACTTTTAACTTTCAGGAATTGAAGATCGGACGAACAAACAAAGATAGTTCAAGATTGCGTAGGTTTAGGGTTGAGTCAGTCTGCACTTTATTTTTTCTCTTCTTGAGTCTATTTGTAATGGTCAAAGAGACTGATGCTAAGTAACCATACACACACACACCTGAGAGAATTATAATTTCTGGTTTTACTCATATCGGCCAGGACAATATTTACATCGTCCTGGACGATCAGGCTTAAAATAGAAAGTATAAATATGGATTCTTAATTAAGGCAGCCGTCATTAACAGATCAGCCTGGACAATACATGTATCGGCTAGGACGATAAGCTCAAAATAGAAAGAAGTTGCCATCATAGACAATTAAGGTATACTATATTTTTAAATTATCGACCATGACGATCATTGATCGGCCTGGACGATATTCACAAATTATGACTTAATTGATCAGGAAATCAAGGAAGTAATTAAGGATGATTGATACGATCATATCGTCCTAGACGATCGCAGGATCGGCCAGGATGATCTATTCAAAAACCCTTATTACTTCAGGATGATAAATATCGGCCAGCTCGAATTTAGGGCGATGCTCTGGACAATTTTCCTCTGATTTGAACTGATTAGCCAGGACGATCGTGAGATCGGCCTGGACGATCAAGGCAATTTTAAATCGTCCAAGTTTGCATTCAGGGCGATACTCTGGCCGATCTTCTGAGATTTGTACTGATCGGCCAGGCCGATGTCCATATCGGCTTAGACGATATTGTCGGCACTTACAATTAATGAGCTCCTTTGAAGCTCTTTTATTTAAGAGATCTTGTTCAACATTTTGAAGAACCTTTGGCTGCTTCCTTGACCTGAGAAGGCCTTGAGGAGAGAAAGAGAGAGAGGGAGAGAGAGAGTATCTTATGAGGGGGAGCTTGTGAGGGGATTCACAAGGGTTGCTTAAAGAATTGCTCTGCTTCTTCTTCGTCTAGAAGTTCTCATCCGTGGAAGGGTCGGTAGAGGTAAGGAGTTAGCTTTTGGTTGTGGTTCTCTGCCAGCTTCAGGAGGAAGCAAAAGGAGATAGATTATCTGCCTGGCTGGGGTGGCAAAAAGGAGGTTCTTGTGAGGACTTCTCCGCCTAGCCGTGGGGGCTAAAGGAGAGTCACGTTTTATAGTGCAATACTTGGAGGGCGCCTCCGGGGAGTGGACATAGGTCGAGTTGACCG
>NW_021319279.1:709577-828952 GCF_001605985.2 Dendrobium catenatum | reverse complement strand
TAGAGGTAAGGAGTTAGCTTTTGGTTGCGATTCTCTGCAAGCTTCAGGAGGAAGCAAAAGCAGATAGGTTCTCTGCCTTGCCGGGGTGGCAAAAAAGAGGTTCTTATGAGGGCTTCTCCGCCTAGCCGTGGGGGCTAAAGGAGAGTCACGTTTTGTAGTGCAATACTTGGAGGGTGCCTCCAAGGAGTGGACGTAGGTCAAGTTGACCAAACCACTATAAATCTCTGTGTTCTTGTTTTCTTGCTTTCGCATTTTAATTTCTGTATTTATTTTTCTCGTGGTGTGATTTTGGTTTATGTGATTTTTGTTCTTTGTGAAAGAAAATTTTAAAATACCAATTCACCCCCCCCTCTTGGTTACTAAGTTTATAGGGCTTAACATCCCTAGCGAACTTTCATTCTTTGACTCAAATTCAGATCCTTTTGAGTAAATATGTACTTCAAACTCTTATGATCTGTGAATATCTCACACCTGACGCCATACAAGTAGTGACGTCAAATCTTCAGAGCAAATACAACAGCGGCCAATTTCAAATCATGCGTAGGATAATTCTTTTCATGTGATTTCAATTGTTTTGAAGCATAATCTATTACCTGATCATGCTTCATCAGAACACAACCCAAATCTTTATGTAAAACATCACTGAATACCTAAAAGCCTTCCGTACCAGATGGAAGTGCTAACACAGGAGCATATGTTAAACAATCATTCAACTTCTGAAAACTAGCTTCACACTTTGGTGTCCAAACAAAAGCTACTGACTTCTGAGTCAGCCTTGTCAGAGGTGAAGAAATCTGGGAAAATTCCTTCAAAAACTTTCTATAATATCCGACCATACCTAAGAAACTATGCATCTCAGACACCGTAGTAGGCCTCGGCCAATTAGCAACTGCCTGAAATTTCTGGGGATCAATAGAAATACCTTCATCGCTCACCACATGACCCAGAAAAGAAATGCTCTTCAGCCAGAATTCACACTTGGAGAATTTAGCATACAACTGATGTTGCTTCAAAGTCTCCAATACACTCCTCAAATGTCTTGCATGATCTTCCTCAGAAGTAGAATATACCAGAATATCATCTATAAAGATGATCACAAACTGATCCAGGTAATCCTTGAACACTCTGTTCATCATATCCATAAAAACAGCCGGTGCGTTGGTTACCCCAAATGGCATAACAAAAAACTCGTAGTGTCCGTACCGAGTACTGAAAGTTGTCTTCATCACATTATCTTTTTTCACCTTCACTTGATAATATCTAGATCTCAAATCAATCTTTGAGAATACAAAAGATCCAGTAAGTTGATTAAATAAAACGTCAATCCGTGGCAACGGATACTTATTCTTGATTGTAACTTTATTCAAATCCCTGTAATCAACACACATATGCATTATCCCGTCCTTCTTCTTTACAAACAGAACAGATGCTCCCCAAGGAGAAACACTAGGATGAACAAATCCTCTATCAACCAACTCTTGGAGTTGAGCTTTCAACTCCGAAAGTTTCTTTGGTGCCATCCTGTACAGAGCCTTGGATATCGGAGCGATACACGGAAATACATCGATACAAAACTCGACATCTCTATCTGGAGGTAAACCAACCAACTCCTCAAGAATACATCTGAAAAATCTCATACAACCGGGATATCAAAAATATAACCCATATCTATATTCATATCCTGTAATGATGTCAAAAATACTATACAACTCTTCTTCCATATTCTCCTGACTTCCAACATAAAAATTAAATAGGATAAAACTCATCTTAACCTTTGAAATGCACATCTTTCACCATACATAAGCAAGCTTACTTGTTTCTTCAAACAGTCAATTTGAGCCTCATACAGACTCAGCCAATCCATACCCAAAATCACGTCATAAGAAGAAATCGACAACAAGATCAAATACAATTTTCACTTCTTTCCAAAAATTTCAATCTCACAAAATAAAACTTTCGAGCAATCAAATTATTCCCAACCGGCAAAAGAACAGAGAGAGAAACCGGTAGCGTAATAAAATCCAAATACAAAGCATCAAAACAGCGCTCGGAAATAAACGAGTGACTAGCTCCAGAAACAAACAAAACACGACAGGAATGTTTAGAAATGTAAACCGTACCTGTCACCACATCTGGAGCATCTCGAGCCTCTTACTGATTCAAACTATATATACGTGGCTGAACTGGAGCTGGAGCGACGGAACTACCAGACTCCCTCTGATCACAATTAGGTGGTCTCCTAGCTATAGAACCCAAACCACCAGCTCTACCAGATGAGCCTTCAGAAATAGTGCGTGGAGGAACTGTCCTCGGTCTTTCTGCTAATCTAGCAAAACTTTCAGATCTAGACTCAAATCGTCAATCAAATCTAGCTTGTGGACACTCTGCAATCCAATGTCCTGGATGACCACATCTGAAACACTGACCAATTACCCTGTAACATTGAACAAAATGTCTTCGTCCACAAATTTAGCACATAGGTGCCCCACTAACTGACGCAGAACTGGTCACACTACCATTACCAGAAACTGTATTGGATCTTGACTGTCCACTCTTATTGGAGTCTCCAAAAACAAATCTTTTCTTTCCAGAGATACCACTGCAGAAGCATCACCACTGAACCTCTTCCTACTAGCAGTTTACTGCTGCTGAGTCTCCATCAGATTGTTCTCTATCAGACGAGCTCTCTCCACAAGCTCAAAAAAATCAGAAATATGAAATGGTACTAGGGATTGCCTCAGACTATCTCGTAGTCCCCTCAGAAATCTATAGAACTTATCAGCAGAAGTACTCACCAACTGCGGAGCATATCTAGCCAAAGCAGTAAACTCTGCCTTATACTGCATAATTGTTCTGCTCCCCTGAACCAACCTCAGAAAAGTCTCCTGCATTTGCTGTCTTGCAAAAGGGGTACAAATCATGATCGAAATACTTCAGAAAATTCCTCCCAAGTAATCAGAGAGTTTAGTTTACCTTGAAATTTCTCCTCCTGCTGGCCCATCCAGTAGAGTTCTGCCTCACCATCTAACAGAAAAACTGCTAACTGTACCTTCCTGTCCGGAGGACATTGCATACCGTCAAATGTCTTTTCCAATCTCCTCAACCAATCCTCAACTGCTATGGGCTCAATAGTTCCCTCAAACCTCAGAGGCTCCAATCTCAGAAACATCTGTAGATGTCTATCTACATCTTCAGATCTAACAGCAGAAATTCTATTCTGTGTCTCGCTCATCATCTGAGCAACCAACATAGCAAACTGCGAAACTGTATCAGAACCAACCACTGGGGCAGAACTGTTCACAGGAGCTGCCTGACTAGCACTCTGCTCATCAATCATATCTGGGTCTGGCAGATCCATAATTACATAGAATGCAACTAGCACACAAAACAACATAATTAAAATCCAGACAAACCAGAACTACCCTGATAGACTTATAGATCAATTCCAATAGCTCTATCTTACAATCTAAATTCCAAAACCATGCTTTGATACCACTAAAGATTTGTCATGACCCAACCCGACCGGAACGAATCCCTTCGCGACTAGCCGCGACAAATATTGAAAATCCAGGATCTAGTTCGGGAATTGGCTTTCGGACTTTCTTCCAATAATCAAACATACAGAAAACATAGAGCTACTATAAACATCAAAATATACAGAAAAGTTCATCCATGGTTTTCTTCTTTCTTTTCTCAAAATAATCATGTACAATACAGTGCATGGCTACAAACAGAAAGAACAGAACAGAAAAGCCATGACTGTACAAAAATCAAAAGTACAAAATACCTAATTACATATCACACATTAAACGGCTAGTCCAAGACTTCCTTCCCTTTCCCAGAACCTAAAAACCACGCATATAACAAGGATGAGCTAACAGATCAGAAAGACTACACTAGCCAATTAAATATTTAAAAATTCATATTAGCAAATACATCAGAAGAGTAGTCGTATAGAATTCAGATAGTCGTACAAAAAATCAAACCACTGAAACAGAATAACTAAATTCATTCATATAGCAGAATATTCAAATATTTACTGAACAGACAGAATAGTATAAATCCGTACAAATCATAAGCACATTGTCAAATCGGATAAAATCATATAATACAGATTTCACAAATCAGAGTTCACATATCAGATTTCACATATCAGATCCTCGGGCCCTGACAGAATCTCTACAAATTTTGTCCCCTTATGCCTCCCTTCCCTGACACAGATAGAATCTCAAAGGATTCTGGCCCCTTATGTCTCCCTTGTGCTTACAGCACCAGAACTTGTCAGATATACAGAATTTCAGATCAAATCAGGCTTTTAAGATTTCCCTGACATAGATAGAATCTTGAAGAATTCTGACCCCTTATAACTCTCTTCTGATAGCATATAAACACATCAATTCATTCAATTCAGGAAAGTAGATTACGTCAGAAAAATCGTCAGCGGCATAACGACAGTATACGGAATTTTCACAGAATTCATAAATTCAAAAATTTACCAAATTACCACAAATAGTATAAAAAATAAATATAAGACTTTCATTGTACTGAAGCAACATATTTCAACATCCAAATACTTCGTTATTTGATTAAAATATCACATAATTCAAAATACTCGATAAAAATCTTACAGAAAATACTCAAAACGTACAAAAACATCATCTCAGAAACCTACCAAAATTTACACGGTATAAAGTTTATCAGTGCGAAATGAAACCAATTATTCGGTAACGGAAATAGATTGCGGAATAGAAAATTTGTCAAAATCCACATTTCTAAAAATTAAAAAAGGCGGAATGTGCCATACCTCGAGTCGATCAACTTTCCCAACTATAGCGACGGAAGAAAACGGACCGAAGTCGCCCAAAACATAGATTTTCTTCTTCTCCCTTCATTTTTATCTCTCCTTAGCTTTCTCTCTCTTCAAAAAAGACACTATTCAGATATTTATCAAACAGGATCGTCTAAGACAATATCCTGATCGTCCCGGGACGATCTCCTCTGGACTGCCATCGTGCAGACGAAAATTAATTCCAATTTGTTTCGTCCTTGGACGATGCTCTCTATTCGGTTCGTCCCGACGGTTTGCCCCGATGAACCCAGGTTTGTCTAGACGAACCATACATATTTTCAACATTTTCTTCAGTTCGTACTGACGGTTCGTCCATACTAACAGCAATTTTTTTTTTTCAAACATAAATTGAAAATTTAAGGGTTTCACACAATCTCTTCAGGTCGCCATCGTACGAACGATGATCAACTTCATCCCTAGACGAAGCTCTCTGTCTAAAGGCTTTCAACTGTTAGTCCCAGATGAACTCAACTTCATACGGACGAACCTAGAAGGAAAATCCAAAACATGCTGAACATGAAAGAAAAAGGATTTTCACATGAAGTTTGTAAATAATTGTTCGTACAAGATGAACTATGTTCGTACGAGATAATGAACGGGTATGAAAGTAGTTCATACCAATTTTCATTGAGTTCATTCGTAATAGTTTTTATATTGTTCGTACATATGAAATTCGATCATACGAGACGATCGTGGATACTCAAAAATTGAAAATTGTAGTTTTATGAAAATTTTTTTGTGTCTTTTCTATAAAAGGTTCACTTTAGACTGTCATGAAATTTTTTGTCACTTGATCTTCATGAATACTAAAGGGAATTTGAAGGAGAGAGTGAGAGAGAGTGTTTGAAGGATATTTCTTACTAGTGGAGTATGAAGGGTTCACTTGGATACTCAGACGTAAGGATCTCTATGTGTTCTTTATAATTTCTTCACTCTTTTCTTTTGTCCTTTTAGATTTCTTATGAGAAGATCTTTCAAGGAGATCCGATTCTCTATCGACACTCGAGGAGTGTAAACAACCAAAGGTTCTCTACCTACATTTGGAGAGTGTGAACAGCGGAATGTTCTCTACCTACACTTAGAGAATATGAATAGCAGAAGATTCTCTGCCTACACTTGGAGTGTGTAAAAAGTGGAAGGTTCTCTGCCGACACATGGAGGGTGTAAAAGGATGACGGTTCTCTACTGCACCGGATAATGGTGGAAGAGAGTTTTTGTGAAGGCTTCTTCGCCTTGCTTTGGGGGCAAAAGGAGAGACACTTGTGGTAATAGTGCAATACCTGAAGTGAGAGACTTTAGGGAGTGGATATAGGTCGTGTTTGACCGAACCACTATAAACCTTTGTGTCTTTTTTATTTTTACTGCCTTTAATTTCAACTTTTTATTTTTTAATGGTTAAAAATTTATTTTTGTAAACATAAAAATCAACTTGCTCAATTTTTTAATCAGTTTCAAATTTTTAATTACAAAACAAGAGGAAAAATTTTAAATTATCAATTCACCCCATATAAGTTTAGGTCTAACAACCTAACTCATATTCAACAAGTTTCAATATGCTTGTGCTTAATGTGGGGATAGGTGATCCGTGTTAAAACATTAAAAGAATTCTTATGGATAATGGAAGCTCAGTAGATATCCTGTTTTACTCCACTTTTCTCAATATGGTTCTCTCAAGAGAAAAACTTTAGCCTACTACAAGTCCATTGTATAGATTTGATAATCAACTTGTACGTTCAGAAGGGACAATCAGTCTCCCAATTATACTGGAAGAATTTTCTTGATAGACTACAAACTCCATTCAGTTCATTATTATAAAGTCAGAATTGGCTTATAATGCTATCTTTGGAAGGACGCTCTACTCAATCTTTGGGATTGTCGCCTCTATCCCTCACCTTAAGATGAAGTTCCTTACCCCAGCAGTAGTCAATATAGTATGCAGAGATCAACAAATAGTACAAACATGCTATCTTAGGCAAGTTAAAATACATTCAATAGTTATCCTAAGCATCGAGGAATTTGATCTCTGGACCAAGGATATCTTTCAGGGAGATTCCCCTTTAGAAGATCTCACTATTGTATCCATATCAAGGAACACCCTTCAAGGACCATGCAGATTGGATCCTTTCTCTTTAACAAAGAGAAGAAAAAATACGTAGATTTTCTATGCGAGAATCAAGATGTTTTTGCATGGAGTCCGACATATATGCCCGGAATCGACCCCGAAGTGATCATACACTCCCTCAAAGTCAATTTAATGTGCAAATCGGTTATCCATAAGAAATGAAATTTTGCTCCAGATCATTAGCAAGCAATCAAGCAAGAATTGGATAAGCTTTTGGAAGCCAGATTTATACGGAAGGTGCACTACCCTACTTAGTTGGCAAATGCTGTCATGGTTCGGAAGGGGAGTGGAGATTGGAGAATGTGTATAGATTATATAGATCTTAATAAAGCATGCTCAAAAGTCAAGTTTCCGCTTCACGTATTGACCAGTTAGTCAATACCACCTATGGACATCAGATGTTGAGCTTTATAGATGCCCACTATGCTATAATTAAATAAAGATGGATTCTATTGATGAAGAGGTGATAGCTTTTCAAACAGACAAAGGGTTATACTGCTATCTGGTGATGCCCTTTGGGCTCAAAAATGTTGGAGCCACATATCAATTCCTTATGAATAAGGTTTTCAAAGACTTTATTGGGCATTATGAAGGTGTACGTTGATGATATGTTTGTGAAAAGTCTTAAAAAATCTCAATATATCTCAGACTTGGAACAATGCTTCAACTTATTGGGACATTATTATATGCGAGTCAACCCTGCTAAATATTCTTTTGGAGTCACTTCTGGAAAGTTTTTGGGATTTATGGTAACCCACCGAGAGATTAAAGCTAATCCCAAGAAAATTAAGGCACTAAGGGATATGGTGCCACCAAATAATATCAAAGAGGTCCAAAGGCTAAATGGAAGAATCACAGCACTATCTCATTTCCTGGAACATTCAGGAGACAAATATTTGCCCTTCTTTAAGATACTTAAAGGTGCTCGTAGCTATGTATTCCAATAGACTGATGATGCCAAAAAGTCTTTGAACAGCTTTGAAAGTATTTGACATTTTTTCCACTACTTTTTAAACCAACACCGAGAGAAAAGTTATATTTATACTTAGCTGTTTCTACCCAGGCTATCAGTTTAGTCTTGGTACAAGAAGAAAATGTTGTACAATGTCCCATCTAATATGTTAGTAAAATTTTATTTGAAATAGAGGGATGTTATCCTCTAGCAGATAAGACAACATTGGAGTTAGTTTATTCCACCAAAAAACTACACCTTTACTTTCAAGCCAACACAATTGGAGTTTACACAAATCTACAACTAAAAAGTATCTTGCAAAAGCCAGAAGCATCGGGTAGGCTCATTAAGTGGTCAGTAGAGCTGGAAGAATTTGATATCCACTACTTGCCTAGACCCAATATTAAATCTCTAGCACTTGCAGATTTTGTGGTTGAATGCACCATCATAGTATATGATATTAAACCAAGTACTTAGCCTTCTCATCCATATTGGATGTTATATATCGATGGAGCTTCTGGAAGTTATGGCACTGGGGCCAGAATTCTATTAATCTCTCCGTAGAAAGTTACCCTTGAATATGGGCTCCAACTTAAGTTCCTGACAACAAATAACATAGCTCAGTACGAGGACCTTATTGCTGGATTGAGACTAATAATTGACTGTAAGGTGTAGAACTTAATAGCCCATATTGATTCATAATTAGTCGCTTCTTAGGTTGGGGGGGGGGGGGTTTGATATCCATAATCCGCAACTGGCCCAATATTGTAGCATTATGAAGTTACTCTTAACCTGTATAAGAGAGCATCAAATCATCCCTATTCTCTGAGAGAAAAATATGCGAGCAGATACTTATTTTAAACTTATCACATCTATGATAGAAGATGTTTATAAAAGAAAGTGTATCGAGGAGATTCACTTTCCAAGTATCTAAGGTTTATCGGTCATCTAATCAATTGATGAATCAATAGAGGTGTTATGGATCAATCCCATCTCATCATTTTTACAGGATGGGATACAACCTGAAGAACCCATGGCTGTAACATGGCTTTGAAGACAAGTAATAAATTTCACTATTATTAGTAATGAGTTGTATAAATGCACCTTCATCGTACCATATCTAAAGTATCTCCCACCTTCAGAAGCTAATTACACACTCCGAGAAGTTTATTTAGGAGTATATGGAGAACATCTGGGAGGAAGAGCATTGACTTACAAGATTATGAGACAAAGGTTTTATTGGCCTATAATGAAATAGGATGCACTTGAGTTTACTCAAAAGTACAAAAATTGCCAATTTCATTCCAATCTCACCCATACGCCAGCTCTGGAACTTACATCACTTCAGAGCCCATAGCCTTTCACCAAATAGAGAATTGATATAATGGGACCCTTCCTTAGTGTTTGGACAATGAAAATTCATTATCATAACTATAGATTACTTTACAAAATGGGTGGATATAGAACCTTTGGCGAAGATTAATGAAGCAAATGTCAAATAGTTATTGTAGAAGAATATAGTATGTCACTTTGGCATTCCTGCAAGGTTCATCATTAATAATGGGACATAGTTTACTAGAAAGATTTTTACATCTTTTGTAAGGATTTTCATATTCAGCTCATCCACACAGCTGTTGCCCATCCTCAAATAAATATTCAAATAGAGGTTACAAATTAAATAATTTTGAAAGGACTGAAGATACACCTAGGGAAGGCTGGGTGGCAATGGGCTGAAGAACTTCTAAATATCCTCCGGGCTTATCGGACCACTGCCAAAACTCCTATAGGATAAATCTCATATAATCTCTATTTTGATATAGACGCAGTCATACCGGTTGATATTGGAGTCCCGAGCAATAGAGTTTAGAATTTTGACTTCGGTAACAAGGAGAGGCTCATAACAAATTTGGATCTCCTCCTAGAAGTAAGAGATGAAGCCTCACTCAGGTTTGCTGCATACCACCAAATGATTGCTTGTCACTATAATTGGAGGGTGAAACCTCGACCTATCTCTATTGGGGACTTAGTTTTATGGAGCATTGAAGCTATTGGAAAAGGCCCTCAGCATAATAAGCTCTCTCCCCTCTAGGAGGGTCCTTATTTGGTGGTAAT
This sequence comes from Dendrobium catenatum, assembly GCF_001605985.2. Lineage (NCBI taxonomy): Eukaryota > Viridiplantae > Streptophyta > Magnoliopsida > Asparagales > Orchidaceae > Dendrobium > Dendrobium catenatum. The sequence continues at coordinate 818,917 of NW_021319279.1, read as the reverse complement.
CATGGTCAAGCCTGTAACCTTTAAACTGAAAGATGCTAGTGGAAAAATGCTCTCCCAAACTTGAAATATTAGCAACCTTCACAAGTATTATCAGTAAGTTAATAATACTATTTGTCTTATGTAATATTGTAGGTAGTATTTGTCTTATATTATATCCCCCAAGTAGTTATACTTTATATCATTTAAGTATTATCCCTTATGTGTTGATTGAGGTAAAACTCTTCTAGCCTCCATATCCCTAAGTTATACAAGGGAATTATTGTACTATCTTATATAATACAGTATTGTGATGTTATCTTCTCTTTTAAAAGATAAAAATCCTGCAAACTCTTTATCCATGATTCAAAAAATATACAATATACATTTTATCTCAATCACCGGATGATCAATCCCAGGAGGATTTTGATCCGACCTCTTTCATATAGGTTAAAATCATCAAGCAAAATGCTTTGATTAACAACCTCAGATAGGTCAAGATATCTAAGGAGGATATCTCTCGTATTCACTCAAGTAAAAAAAAGACCACCAAAATATTTCTCATTGAAATAAAACTAAGTCAATTTCATACGCATATAAGAAGAAAAAAGAGAAATACTAATAATTTCTTAATATATCACTAAACATTGAGTACATCATATGGAAACATCAACATTAAACACACATATACTCATCACTAGAAAGAAAACAAAGTGGTACAAACAACATCAGAGTAATTCTACATGATCTCAATATCATCCTCCTCCTCCTCGAGGGAAATGGCTTTATGCAACTCACTCTCTAGTTCTTCACCACCATAGTATGAAGAAGGGTCACCAGAAGCATGACTAGGTGTCAACCCCTTGATATTTGCTTCAGTCTTGAGATGCACCACACGCACGCCCTTCATAAAACTTTTGATGAAGCCCTCCTCCATATACTCTTCTTATAAAGCCTTCACCTCCATATCATAAATATGATTGCGAACTTCCTGAATGTGATCCTCAATAATTATATTGAAGGCAAAAGATTTCTTAAATTCTTCTATAACTGTGGACGAAAACTGCTGGGCTTCCTTCTCTGACAGCATACTATGCAGCCTCTTATTCTCAGTTTCAAGGATTTGTTAATCTCTCATCTGCTGGTTGATCGTTGTCTGTGTATCCATCAACTCTATATGTATACAATCTATCTGTTGATTCTGTGAGGAGTCTAAAGTTATCCTATTAGCCAGCTCTATTCTACACTATGCTAGCTGCTTCTTCACCACCTTTATCTCCTTGACTTTGCCATCATATTTTTTATTGTATTCTCCCTAAAGATATTTGAACTTTACAAATTCATTATTCTAGTCATTCAATATTTTGGTCATTTCAAGTTTGAAATCCATGTGCTGCTCCAACTGAAATAATAAAAATATAATTATTTAAGAGATATATCCTTTAAAAAAATACAAAAGGAGAGAAGAAAAGGTGAACTCACCAACTCAGCCTACCGACAACCAACACATTGTTGTTTCAAAATATATTATAAAATATATGACTTGGATGGAGAGATACGAGGACCTTTGATAGTGACTGCCAAAATTTCATCTGCCTTCTTCTTTTTTTATGCCTGCAAATCACTCTCACTCTCTGGTCATTTAGAATGAAATTTTGAAGGCTGGGGAACTGCCTCTAAAACTTTCACAGACTTCTTTAACATTTGTGCATGCAATCTTCTTACTTGAGTAGATAGTCCTACCTTGAATAAGTATTATTTGTCTATATATTTGCTCAAATAATGCACCTCATAATGTAGGGCGTCAATATCAGAAAGTTTGAGTATCTTTAATAAATCTTATACTCCAATATGTAAGGGAACGGGTAACTCCTTCAACTTTCCTCATTTTTCTTGAAGATTATAATCATTTTGCACGAAAAAGAAGTCACTAACCCAACTTTTTGATAGATCTCGAGTAGGAATATCCAACCACTTGGATCTGAAAGAGATACGACCCTACGTATCATTAATAAGACGCCCCATTCGAGAAAGGCATTCTGAAGATAACAACCCTCCACAATTTCTGAAAAGTATGACCAATCTCATTATGATAAATGTAGCCCTGTAATAAAGTTGAGATAAACTCACTCCACATATCGTTAAAATATCAATCAACTTATGAGATGGTGAAAACTGTAGCCCAGCTCATAAATTAAATTCATTCACTGTCACATATCCTGGGGGAGGAGAACTGGCACGATCAGGTCTTGTTGAAATCATCATCACCAGATCATTAGGAAAATGATTTTTTTTTCTAAAAGTAATGAAAGAATCATCAGTGATGGTGGAGATAACATTATCGGTCTTCGCTGCCTTGTGAGTCTTTTTTAAATCCTTAGATCGGGCAACACGACGATCTTCTTTGGCTTGGGGATTTCTTGTGGATGTATGATCACCCATTTCAATTTATATACTATAGAGGAGCGCTAAATTTGAGTAAGAAAAGTCATATGAAAGATAGCAAAAAACCTCTAGAGCAAGAAGAAAAATGGGGGAGAAAGAAGGAAAAGATGAGAAAATTCCAACTTTTGTACAAGAGGAGGGGCGCTGAGTTAAGTAGGAAAAGTCACATAATAAAAAATAGTATAAGGCCTCAACTATTAGAAAGCCAGAAAGAGAAGAGAAGAATGTGCAAGTTTCCCCCTGGCCTTAAGGGGTTATTTAAAGTTTTTTTGGTGGACAGAAGTTTTCAGATTTTTTTTGGAATTTTTCAGATTTTTTGGAAATTTTATGATTTTTTTTTGGATTTTTTATGAATAAATTAAAAAAAATTGGTGGTGGTACGGGCAATCGCTAGCTGCGGGATAGGGGGGCAACTAATATATCATCAAAAAATTATCTTGATCGGGCATGAATCTCGAGACAAAATCAAGTCAGAAACTTCAAAAACTAAATTCTGGATCACCTGAAATTTAATTTTTGAAAACTTATAATCAAACTGAGCATCTCAGAAATACAAACCCAACGACACCAAATTTGACTCAATCCGAGCCCAAATGAGTCCAAATCAAGGACCCGAAGAGCTGTTGGAAAGTTCGAACTACAATTTAAGTTATCTTACGGTTTCTAAACATAACATGCTTATAGTTGAATCGAGCATCTTGATGAGTCAAATCTAACGAGTCCAAGATTGCTGAATTCTGACATCATTAAGACTTTCAAATGTCTGACGAACAGTACACGATCAAGGGAATTAAAATCGCCAGTCCATCCAACCAGTCCCCATTTACCCCTGATTTCTCACCTATTTACGGGTTATGTCACTCCAGAAATCTATAAATAGACTCCTCATTTCCCTTGAAAGGAGATCCAAGCAAGAAGAAGAAGAGAAAAAAAAATGAAGGAGGGAGGAAACTCCTCCTCGACCACCGTCCGGAATTCTGCCCGACTTCCACGGGACGCCGGAATTCTGCCTGACTTGCACGGGACACTGGAATTCTGCTTGACTTCCAAATGACATCGGAATTCTGACCGACTTCCAAACAACGCCAGAATTCTGCTTTACTTCCAAAAGACGCTGAAATTCTGCCCGATCTCCAAGCGACGACAAAATTCTGCCTGATGTTGTAACTGGATTTCAATCTAGAAGTGATTCTTTATAATCTGATTATCATAAATTTTAAGGACGAGTCATTCTCTTGTACTTTAAGCAAATAATAGTGAAACTCTTTTCAACTGGGTGTGGCCCCGTGGTTTTTCCCTTTCTAGGGTTTTCCACGTAAAAATCCTGGTGTTCTTTCATCTTCTGTCTGTGTGTTGAATATCCGTACAACGCTAAGACGAATACTTTCTAACTCTATCGCCGCGTATATTCTAGCCCGCAACAATTATGTTAATGATGCTTAATATAAAACTTTGCCCGAACTCTAATAAAATTTTGTATTTAGAATGCACCAAACAATTTGGTGCATTCTGAAAACGCCAAGCTGTTTAGTCCTTACTAAAATATTTTAAGATGATGCTCCTTCAATTAATTTAGACATTAATAAAGCTCCTTAAAATTTGTTCATTGATTTATAATGCTTTAATATATTTTTTTTATGGTTTTTTTTTATCACTTATGATAAATCTTTTTTCCCCGGTCAATATACCATCAGACCCCCCGATTACACAAGAAAAGGCGACGGGCTTATGAGGTTGAGGTCAGAAAAGAGGTGGAGAAGCTCGTGTAATCGGCTTCCGGAGGGAGTCTGATCTTGTATTGACCGAATCTGGGGTCTGCCGAGGTCGGAGGCGTGATAGGTGGTTGGCTCGAAAGGTTGTAGTAGCTTAGGGAGTTCGGCAAATGATTACTGGCATCGCCTGCTTGCGTCTGGAGTCAATCGGAGAAGATGAGTTGAGAGGAGGAGATGAATTGAGAGGAGAAACGGCGAGCTACAGGCACGGGTGTTGAGTCGGAATCAGCTGTACAGTATGGAAGTCGGTGCTTGGTTCAGAAACAGAGGATTATTTAGTTGGATGAAGGCTTCGATTGAGTGCAGGTCGTGAGGCGTGCGAATGGCATGGTAGAAACACTAGAACGAGAGGCTGATCGGTTCGTCCAAGCTTTGAGTTTGCTGTCGACGTGTGGCCGGACGTTCGTGCTCTAGGGCGAGGTGATTTTAATTCTTTTTGACTTTTTTTGGTTTTTTTTTTATTCATAATAATAAGGCTTATTATTATTAAATAAAATAATAATTATTATTATTATTGTAAAGAACCCCGAATTTGAAACAGCTATTTTTCTTTTGATTTTCTTAAAATTTCTCCAAATTTGTAAGTCATTGCATGGAAATCATGTCTATTTGCACGTGTGATTTTTAATGAGCAATTTCATAGTCCCTCTTAGATGATTTAGACGTTCTAAACGCAACAGCGCTGTCCGTTTTGCGATCGGACTTTGTTTGGGCTTTGGGAGACAACGCATATTAATTTCCTCTATTTGCGTGCATTGCCTCGGGACCCACGTTGATCTCCCTACGCGATTTCAATTGAATAAATTTGCAGTCTCTATTGAGTAATGAGGACGCTCTGAATGCAGCGGCAAAGTCCGTTTTACAATCGTACATCATTTGATTGACATCGCGCGTCATTTTTGGTTGTTGATCGTCGATCTTGACTTGTAGCCTCTGATTCGACTGCGAGAGGCTTTGACTTAGGGGAATTCGACGTTCTGATCGCAACAGTGCAATCCATCTGGTGATTCGATGTCGTTTGATCATTCAAGTGATGCATCGCATCGTTGCCCGCATTGCTTCCATCACCGATTTTGCTCCTTTACGAGCGTGATTTGGTATTTAGATCAACAGAAACTTTTATGTTGAAATTAACTTCAATTTGACCTATAATCTTACTCTGGCTTTAGATCCATCTACCTTCTATTATTGGGCAATATGAAGTGACATATAAATTGAGAATTACACTTGCTGTGTCTTGTCGCTAGAATAGGAGCATAAGTATGTTGCTACTTCATAGAATATATTTTCTATATCCTGCCAAGATATTTGCTCATGCTTGTATGCAGACACCGTTGACATGGACTATCCGATTTGTCGTTCTAATCACACCCTGTAATGCAAATTATAGGTCATTCTTAGTGAAACACGTCTCCTCCATCAACTCTGTTGGAATTGAAAACTCTTCTTCGACTTGATACCCAATATTTTCACCGTCATTTGTTATGTCCTCATCCCATTCACAAGTGTTCAAATATATCTTAACAAAGTCATTATTTATAGCCATGCCTTTAGCAGTACCAACATTGACATAACAATATCGTTGGATGATGCTATTTATTTCAGTATTCATATCAACATTCTCTTCGTCTGCACCACATAGTATGTTATCATCATCATCATCACCCGGCTTGCTGGATCCGCTGCTCATGGTTTCATAGCCATCATCAACTGTGAGTGACGATCTCGCGGAAGGTCCTGATACATCCGGCAAATAACTTCTTTTCCTTTCACTCAATCACCAACAAAATGTATGTTAATACATCCACAAATTTATACTTCATTCAATAAAGATTTACATGAAGTACTTAGCATATAACGGTTCAATCGGTGGAATCATCGAACCACCTTCTATCATTTCCTCCAAACTGAATGTTTCATGCACTTGGGGTGTGAATCTCAACAACATTACTAGGTGCGCCAATCTCTTCAACCTCTACATAAAGTATAAGTATTTGTCCAATCACATGCGATAACACCATTTCACATACCTCATCATCCCCCACAAGTGAAGCTATAAACTCATTCCCTAAGGACAGACGACAAACTAACATCATTATATACTTAAATGTATCATACTTACGAGCTTCGAGAATCCTAAACGTCAATTGCTCTAACTTTGTGTTAGCTGGCACTTGCAAAGGGCGATAATTGTCCCATTATATGTTGGTGCATACTTATCATCTAAAGACAATTCTCCATTATATATAAGAACAAATGACACTCCTCGTCCAAACATAACTGCACTACTTCATTTCACTTATCAAATCCTATGATAAACTGACATAACCTTACTCATAATTCAAAAACATTCACACAAAATCATCATTTATCATAAATGATATATTAATATTGAATACAATATAATATATTTAAGTTTTACAAAATAAATTAATATAAACCTATTTCAAAATAAAACTTAATAATTTTACACTTAAACATCATATTAAAAAACACAAAAAATTTCACATCCCAACCATATATATATAATTTTTTGATCTCCTATAAATACATTTGCCAAAAAAAGTTTAATATAGACCATTCCTTTCTTTTTTTGGCAACAAATATTTAAATGACTAAACCTAAAAAAAATTAAGGAAACACCTAAATATAATGTAGAAACTTAAAAAAAAAACTTCGCCTAACTTAGCATAACCACAAAATATAACTGCCAAAAAATTAAAAAGGTCCAAAAACTTACCTGCAAAGTCATTTTAGTCAGAAGGAGCCGAATGGTTGCTGGATCAAGAGAGGAAGACGCCAAATGTGGAAATTGGGCGGATTCACGGGTGATAAAGGGAGAGGGGTAAGTCGCCTATTTAATGAGTGACTTATGTAATGAACAAGTCGTGGGCAATTTTGATGAGTTTTTTTTTTTTTTGGATTGGTTATGAGACTAATTTATGTTTATATATTGGGAGATTTACATAAATACCATCTTATACTATTCTATTTATATATTTAACACTTAAAATTTTAATATTATATGCATATCACCATAGTTCATTCTCACATTTAAATAGAATAGTATAACCCTTCTTTCTCCGCTCAAGTACCGCCGCTGAAGTCTACGCTCCTATTTCTCCCTTGCGTTGCCCTGCTCACTCCTGAGAGTTCGTCCACTGAAAAACAAAAGCCTCGGTGAAAAGAGGCATGCTAGGAGGTGGAATATTTGGTTGGAGAAGTAATCACGGGTTCAGACTCATGTTGATGATTTTATTTTTTTATTACTAAATCTAAGTTGATTATTTTGTGTCTTGTTCATGGTCTTAGATTTTCTTAAATTATTGTGGAAGGGTTTTCATGCTTTATTAATATCTGGGGTTTTGCTCTCCTTGTCTCCTGGATGATGATGAAAAGCTTCTATTAATATCTTCACAGAGGTCTCATCTCTGGGTCGTCTTCAACGGTAGATCTGATACGATGGTCTTTGTGCAGCTATGTTATTGTGCAGCTATGCTAGCTATGCTTTCATATATTTTTTTTAAATAAAATTTTAGATTTAGATGTTCTTTAATGCTTCAGTTGGTCTGGTGGGATTGTTGTTATGCCTTGGACAATGATGAACTTCCCTTATATTGCCAGACCGAATTCCCTTGGATGGACAATTTGGGCAACTATGGAATTCATGACTCTTTCTCTGAATATGACAATTTGAAAAAATTTGAACTTGTTAGGCTTGTAGTGTGCAAAGGTACAAACTGGTGGAAGGAGAAATAGTTAGCAACTGTATGTAGCTTAGTGTATCATATTTAGGAGATCTTCTATACATTTAGGGTGCGTTTGGGACGGCTGCAGCTGTCGGTAAAACAGTTTGTGAAGTTGGTGTACAGAAAGTTGCTTTTTGAAGTTACTGTACATAAATCATTATATTTTGTTTGGATAATATAACTGTCAAACTGCTGTGCTGCACCTGTATGCGAATAAATTACCGTACTACCCTTATATATATTAATATGAAAAAAATTTGTATAAATATACATTTTTTTTTCTATTCACGTACATAATACAAACTAACAGTGTTAAACTATTATTTTATCCACTTTAAATATCAAAGTTCTCTAATTTTATTTTGATAATGTTATATCATATTTTGAAGTAAATTTTAATTTTTTTTTTAAATGATGAAAAAATCCAATCTGCTCCCTCGTCGCACAATGAACGCCACCACCAATGGCGTCAGAACGGTCGTCCCGATCGTCACCAGCAGCATCACCATCATCAGATCGAAATCTGACCGTTTCCACTTCCTCTGGCTTTTCACTTCAACACCTTTTTCCCTTTTCTCGTCAACACTTCAAACTACAGGGCAGAGAGAGCTTCGCGTCTTCCTCTTCCATGGCGAGCTCGACCCTCTGTCTCTCAATCGACAAGGGACCTAAGGCAGGGGAAACCCTAGCGTGCAACCCAGGAACCGTAATCCGCATTGGCCGAGTAGTCAGAGGCAACACAGTCGTCATCAAGGATCCCAGCATTTCTCAAAAGCATCTTACTGTTAACTTCCTTCCTGAAATCTCTCGCTGGGTTGTTACAGACCTCGGATCATCCAATGGAACCTATGTCAACGGTTCTCTTATTTCCCCCGACGAAGAACCAACCTCCCTCTCCGACGGCGACGTGATCAAGATCGGCGAGTTAACCTCCATCTCCGTGAAAATTTCAGATCCTGTGAACCAACCGCTCGTGATTCCGAGATGTGATCGGCCGCCGAAGCAGGTAAAGCTCGAGGACAAGGAGTGGGAGGAGAGGAAGGAAGCGGTGAGGGCGATTGGATTTTTTCGTCATTTACTTCCTTCAAAACGGCGGAAAGCAGCAACAGCAGCGGACCGCGGGACGCAATGGAAGGTCGCGAGAAGCAGCAGCGGGCCGCAGAAATTTTTGTAACTTTGTTCTACCGCAATGCCCCAAACGCACCTTTACTAAATTTTTCTGAAGCAAAGCAACCGTGAAGCCGTCCCAAACGCACCCTTAGAAACTTTATTAACTTTTATTTATGAGTTGGTCATTCATATTTACTAAGCTAAATAGTTCTCTTTGTGAGAGAGAAAATTCATGAATTAAACTACTGTCATTTATATTTTGTTGTTTGACAATGAGCTAAATCAATAAGCTATCTCTGCACTAATGGTTAGTGCATGGTAATCAAATTGCTGAACAACAATTTTGTTCATGTTTGATAGGAATGTTCATGAACAAGATGTATTTATTCATGTTTGATAAATTATTTGATTTCAGTGTTCATTAAAAAGATTGTTCATTAAAAGTATCATTTATGAGCTTAACAAACTATTTGTTTATGGGCTTAAAAAGCTTTACTCGTTTATGGGCTTGATAAGCTTGTTCGTTTAAGGGCTCAATAAGTTTGATCATTTACTCAATAAGCTTGCTCGTTTAAAGCTTCATAAGCATAAAACAAACCAAATATGAACTGAACATGAATCGACATCCTTCATTTTAAATGAACCAAGATTGAACATAAATAAAAAAGCTCGCATTGAGTTCGAACCGAGCTCGAACAAACTCTTAACAAACGAGCTCAAACATGAGCAAAAGACATACTCGACTCGGCTCAGTTCATTTACAACACTACCCAAAATCAATTCTTGAGATACTTAATCGTATTTAAATTAAAATGAAATTTTATATATAATATCCATTTGATATTTTATTGATTAAGCATCCTAGTCATAAATTTCCAAGTGATGCTAATGTTTTTCAATTTTTTACCAAATTGAATGTGGTGCTTAATCAGGCATTTGTAATCTTATATTTGATAATTATCAGGCACATGCACACACTCATCCTCAATTACACATGCATACACATTTACTTTTATTTAAGTATAATTCAAACAAACAAAGCAATTGCAATATGTATCAATTTTTTATAGAATATGATGTAGTTTACATTAATTAAGCTGTCATTGAGTTCCCAAAGCCCAAATGAGAAGGTGGGGTTGAAACTACGTCCACAACCAATCATAAAACTTATGCAAGTTTTAATGAAATTGATTCAAATTTAAATTTTGCTAGTGCTCAGTAGTTCTCCAAAAATAACATGATATGAACTAACTCATTATAATGAGAACAAGACAAGGGTTTGTAAGGGCAACCCATAAGTTGCTATGATTATGGTGAAAAACATTTGGTTACAAAACTAGCATATCATAACTTAACCTGATTGTAAAAAAAAGTGAGTGAGGGCTAAGTGGATAACATGTTCAAAACTAAGATTTACTTTACTATATATAATTTAGGGATATAATAACAATAAAAAAAGAAAATATATTACTTGTTTGCAAGAAATTAATTGGAAGGGATATAACCTAAGGGCATTAGGAACATTAAGAATAGAAATGATACTGAAAGAGTTATGGATAAAGAGTACAAACTTAAAATTATTTAAGTGAATAAGATTAATAATATGATGATTATAATTAAGTTAATTATTCATGATGACATTATAAATGTTATTAGCAGTTATGCTCCTTACTTTGTATTAGAAGATGGTTTAAAAAATTAATCTTGGGAGTAAATGGATGATCAATACCTAAAGAAGAAATAATAATTACTAGAGGTGACTTAAATGTATATATATGCTATAGTAGGATTGGCTATAAAAAGGTCTTATTTTTATTTTCTTCCCAATTTTGCTTCTTATCTGGATATAAATTTTAGACATTTGTAATTATGCATTTTGGTATTTTTGTAGTGGCGAGATGGTATCTACTTTCTTGCTCTCTATAGCCAAACTTTTAGTCTTCTTTTTTACAATTGCAAATTAGGATTTTTTTGTTCAATAGATAAGAGTCATATTGCTTCCCTCAAGTGCAATAGCTTCTGTACTAGCTTTAAGGACTAGTAAAGAGAAAGGGCTTCAATTTTGTACTAATTTTGCATGCCCTTCTTCATATTTCATGAATACAAAAAAAAAAAAAAAAAGAATACAAATTTGTCATTAAATGAAATTTCTGAACTTATTGGCTACCTTCAAATTTTTGTCGAGTATTCAAATTCTACTATAAAATCCACTTTTCTTCTTCATGAATGATAGAATATATGTTAGCTTTCTAACATCTTTTAAATTTTGCTCTTGTCAAGGAAATCATTTAAAAAATTATTCAAGGAGCACAACCTGAAGTGCGCCTCAAATTGAGGCGCACAAGGAGTGCCTAGACGCTTAAGCCTCACTGGCATCAACGAGGCTAATGCCTTTTTCAAATGAGGCATATATCTCGAGGCTTAACAAGTTAAAGTGTTTTGAGGCAACAACGCATTTGGATTAAACTTTATGAAAATTTTATTATATATTAAATATTGTTATTTTTATTATTTTATACTCAATTCTATTATATTACCCACGACATCGCATGCTAGCACATAGAGCTTCGAGTGGGATCATGATTGCGGGGCCGTGATAAATATGTTTTATTTTAGATTAAATTTAATGCCATGTCATTTGATATAGGGAGCAAGAAAAAAGTTGTAATTGAAAAAATATTTTAAAAATGACAATGAGACAAAATCTAAGGATGATAGAAGTATTATAATACGAGGACTCCTCTTAATTAATTGAAAGTGAGGATGAGGCTGCCATGGATCCTGATCCTAATCCGCTTTGTTTATTTAAGTGTTTGAATCTCATTTCAAACTTTCCTCTTATAATAACATTTAATATTGATATTTGTGGTTTATATCTTTATATGATAAATCAAATAAATAAGTTGATAGTTTATTTCATTTTTTATTTTTGTGAATTATTTACAATTTTATGAATTTTTTATATTACTGTTTTTAGGCTCACGCCTTAATCTGCATCGAGGCTTATGCCTTGCCTCTCTAAGAAAAAATGCCTCAATTACATATTTCACTTTTTAAAACCTTGTTCAAGGATTGGCATATCAATATTTTAAAAATATGATTTTCACTGAACTAAATTGTGCGAGAAACTTCAAATGAGCAAATGTGATTTGTTTACTATCATAATAATCATAAATCAACAAATATGTTTCTGAAAGCTGAAACGAATTATTTATTGCCTCAGTTTTGGTTGTTCTATCATATTAAAGAAACTCCAACTTTGTCTCTAACTCGAATGGAAGATGTTATTCTTCTTTAGTTGATGTATTCTTCTCAGCTTCTATCCTTGTAGATGAATTTCTCTATGTTTGCTGTCTACATTAGATGCTCTCCATTTGCCTAAGTAGGTGGATGAGGAAATGATCGAAGCACTATATTAATAGCAAGAGTTTCAATGGCAGCAATCATTATGTCCATTTGAACCATCCTTGTATCCATTTGATCAACTATCATCTTGTTCATCTATTAGTTCATGCTGAAAAGATGATCGTTAGTTTCCTATAATCTCTCTTCATATTCATGGATTTCAAGCTTCATAGAATCGCCAAAACTAGCTTTCCAGGGTTGAAACTAATCCTCTTGTATCAAAATATTATCTGGAATTTGGTGTGCCGAAGGCTTATGGAACAAGTTAGGTTTTATGTGAAATGCATTGAGTGATAATGGTTTCATCATTGTTTTTTGAACGTAACCTATGAGTAATCTTGATTTTTAGCAAAACAAAAAACAAACAACAATCGTACACAAGCAAGAACATGTTTCCAGCGACTAGGATGGCATTGGATTGACTTTACCGCAGACGTTAGATAAAGACAATACCACTAAGCTATATCCACCTCAGTATCCTGAGTTTAGACTTGATATTAGATTCAACTCAGACATTTCTTTAGTCATGAATCAACATTATATCTCTCTACTATCGTGATTGTGCATTCAGCTTTAAGAAGTATGTTTTTGATTATGTCCCCTCATAACTAAAGAAACATGATAGACAGGAAGAGCGAAAATTTAGTTTAAAATATCCTTATTTGGTATAAAACTGAATAATATCCAATTTATGTCTAACCTAGTTTCAACCCCACCTTCTCATTTGGGCTTTGGGATCTCAATGGCAACTTAATGTAAATTACATCATATTCTATAAAAATTTGAAACATATTGTAATTACTTTGTTTTAATTATAATTAAATAAAAGTAAATGTGTATGCATGTGTGATTGAGGATGAGTGCATGCATGTGTCTGATAAATCAAATATAGAATCACAAATGTCTGATTAAGCACCACATTCAATTTGGTGAAAATTTTGAAAAACATTAGCATCACTTGGAAATTTATGACTAGGATGCTTCAATAAAATATCAAATGGATATTATTTATAAAATTTCATTTTAATTTAAATATGATTACGTACCTTGAGAATTGATTTGTGGCATGAGGAGAAAACATACAACAACAACATCAAGCCTTTATACATGAATCCTTTTTTTTTCATTGTGTCATGTTAAGAGTCAAATTCTCATTTAAATCTAATAAAGAAAGATCATTTCTAATATTTTCTAATCAAGTCTTTATAGGTCTACCTCTACCTTTCTTAACATAAGCCAAATCCAATATATCTACTTTCCTTACGGGGTCATCGGAAGGCAACCTTTTTATGAGATCAAACCAATGTTTAAATTTGCATAATTAGGTATTGAGGCGTTTTTTGTTCGTGAGGCGAGACATAAGCCTCAAGGCGTTTTGAGGCGTGAGCCTCAAAATAAAAATTGCGTTTAGTGCAAATAAATGTTAAAAGTAAATTTTTATATAATACCCAAATAATATGTTAAAAAATAATATATTATCTTTCTATTGAATTATATGAAGTAACACAATGATATATGAAAAAAAAATGCACAAGACGTAAAGTTGCTAGTGATAAATTGCATAAAATAGAATTGAAATACAAATATTTTATGAGCAATAAATTATTAAATATAGAAACTGCATAAAAGTATCATATAATATTAAGTTCAACTTCAATTTTTTTTTCTCAGTTCCCTACTCATCTACATTTAATTTCTAAAAAAGACTGAAAAGTTGGCAACAACTAGAAAGTTGAGGCATTTCAGAGGAAGTTGTTATGACTTGGGGGTGGCTATGGCGAAGGCGATGAGCTGGAGTTGAGGCATTTCAGAGGAAGTTGTTATGACTTGGGAGTGCACAAAGTGTGATTTGTTTGGGGCTTTACTTCAGGATTTATGTATGTTTTAATTATATATATATATTTACGCAATTCCAATGAAAAATGCCTCGAGGCTTATGCATTGAGTTTTTTTTATGAGGCTTGCGCCTCAACTTGGTTAAGGATCGCCTTGAGGCGCGCCTCGCCTCACTGGAGTGAGGCGTAACGCCTCACCCATAAGCCTTGAGGCATTTTTTACTGGAATTGCGTAAAGCCGAGCCTCATATTGTGCAATTTTAAATAATGGATCAAACCATCTAAAGCGACTCTCTCTAATCTTATCTTCCATAGAAGTTACTCCAACCTTTTCACGTATATGCTCATTTCGTATCCTTTCTTTAAGAGTAAATGCACTCATCTACTTGAGCATCCTCATCTCTTGAACACTTAACTTAATATTATGCTTCTCTTTTAATGTCCAACATTCTGCACCATAAAGCATTACAGGTCTCACTACCATTTTATAGATTTTTTTTCTTAGTTTGAGGGGGGTTTTTCTATCACGAAACACGCCCGATGCACTCCTCCACTTCAACCATCCAACTTGAATTTTACTAATAATATCCCCATCTATTTCCATATCATTCTGAACAATAGACTCAAGATATCTAAAACATGTACTCTTATTAATGACTTGATCGCCTAAGGTCATAATCCCCTTACTAGATCTATAACCACTAAAATTACACTCCATATATTTGATTTTAGATCTACTCAAACGAAAATCTTTAAACTCTAAGGTTGACCTCCATAATTCAAGTTTACCTTCAACTCCCACTTCTTATCAATAAGAAGAATATCACCAGCAAAAGCATACACCAAGGTATATCCTCTTGCAAATATCTAGTGAGAACATTCATGACTAAAGCAAAAAGGTATTAGCTTAGAGCTGATCTTTGATGTAATTCAGCATAAATTGGAAAATACTTGGTCAAACCACTTGTGTTTGAACACAAGTAACAGCTCCTACATACATATCCTTAATGATGTGAATATAAACATTATTAACCCCTTTATTTTCTTTAACTCTCTATATCACTTCTCTTGGAATTTTATCATATCTTTCTCTAAATCAATAAATATCATATGTAGATCCTCCTTATACTCTCTATACTTCTCCATCAAACCTCTCAAGAAATGTATAGCTTCCATAGTAGACCTGCCTGGCATGAATCCAAATTGATTTTGAGAATCATTAGTATCACGTCGTAACCTATGCTCATAACTCTCTCCCATAATTTTAAAGTACGACACATTACCTTAATTCCTCTATAATTCGCACAATCTTATGCATCACATTTATTCTTAAAAATAAGAATCAGCACACTCATTCTTCACTCATCTGGCATCTTTTTAGTCTTCAAAATAATATTAAAAAGTTTAGTAAACCAAGAAATTCCTTCATCTACTAAGCATTTTCACACATCTATTAGAATATCATCTTGTCCAATAGCTTTTGCACACTTCATTTTCTTTACAGCCTCTCCAACTTCATTTTTACTAATATGCAAAAAAAAAAAAAAAACTTTTATGAGGAGAAGACATACATTTAAAATTTTTGTTGAAATTTGTGATGGCATTTATAATTATGCAACAACCAATTATAGTAACAGGAGTATAATTCCTCAATCATAGTAAGATTATATAAATGATCAACTTCAAGTAAATATCTATTTCCTTTTAGTCATGATGTTTTTTTTATGGCAAGTACTCATGTAAATGATATAGGCTTCACAGGTAAAGCTGTCTATGCTAAAAACAAAATTTTAGATAACTGAAGAATATGTTAGATGATGAGAGGTTTAGAATTAGTATAACAAGAATCATGTATATCAATTAAAATTTTTATGAATGAGACATTTTAGATTTCTTGGGTCTATTGTTCATAGTGATGGTGAAATAGATAGAAATATTATTAGTAGAAGTCAAATTTGATGGTTGAAGTGGAGGAATACATCAGGCTTGTTATGTGATAGAAAAGCCCCTCTCAAACTTAAGGGAAAATTCTATAAGATGGTAGTAAGACCTGCAATGCTTTATGGTGTAGAATGTTGGCAATTTAAAGAGAAGCATAATATTAAATTAAGTCTTGTAAAGATGAGGATGGGATTTACTCTTAGAGACCGGATACGATATGAGCATATCCGTGAAAAGGTTGGAGTAGCTCCAGTTGAAGATAAGATAGAGAGAGTCACATTAGATGGTTTGGTCACATAAAAAGGCAGACTTCCGATGACCCGATTAGGAAAGTAGATGTATTAGATTTGACTTATATTAAGAAAGATAGAAATAGATCTAAAAAGACTTGATTAGAAAATATTATAAATGACCTTTATTTATTAGATTTAGATGAGAATTTGATCTTTTTTTATAGCTTTTCCAAGAGAAGCTTGGATATGAGAATTTGACCATTAACTGGACACAATGGAGAAATAGGATTTATGTAGGCGACTCCACGTAGTGGGATAAAGGCTTGTTGTTGTTGTTGTTGTTGAGACATTAATTACTATGAATTGTTAATGTTCGAGTATTTAGTTGTGATTAATTTATATATCTTGATTCTGTGGTATGACGTAGTTGGGATATAGAAGATTTGCACAATTAAAGGATTTTTTTTCCAATTAAAGTTAGATGATTAAATTGGAGAAGTACCCTTCGGTGGATGAAGCTCTATTTTTCATTTTATCTTTTACTGCTTCACTTTGATTTCTTTGGTCAATCTGTTGCTCTCCTTGTTTTACCTTGCATTTATTATTTCAGAGGGAGTGAGAATTAATAGAGATCAGAGGAAGTGGAAATTCTCCAATTATATTTTTTGGATAGAAAGAATAAAAGCTTGCTTTCAATATTACAGCACGATAGCTGAATACTGACGACAACATTAAAACATTTTAAATTACTTGATTTTAGTGTGGAACTCTGATTGGATGTCTTAAAGTTCACCATGCATTCATTTTCTCTTGAGAAAATGTCATCCCTTGAATACTCTCATGCTGGCATTCAAAAGTTTAAAAATTTTACTTTGTTCAGATGTTGTTATTTATATAATCAGAAATATCTCAATGACTTGGTGGTTGAACCAGTGACCTGAACTTGACCAAGTCAATTTTTTTGACTGGGATTTGAAGCTAGTAGTTGAAACTTGTGATGAACCTTTGTGATTTTCTATATTTATTTATTATTGATCTTTTATGTTAGAAATTTGTTTTATGTGGCTAGAATACTATAGAATCCTAATGTGTTGCTATGATCTTTTTTGTTCTGGCTGAAAGCCATTAATCGCTGGTAGGCCAAGAAATTCAGTATATTTCTGAAATGGCATTGGTGTTAAAGAACAAACAACTTTTCTGTTGTCTTTGAACCGGGTTTTTGTCCCGTAGCAGAAGGGTATGCTAGGTGTTAATGATATCTTTAAGGATTTATAAATTTGGCTAAATATTTTGTTTTTGTTTTTAACTTGCCCGTTTCTTTGTTTTATTTATTAGTTAGAAGTTCTAGACTTATTGCTTTATTCAATTAGAGAATAAATAGCTTTTTTTATAAAATTATGAATATTCATACAGCATTGATTATATAATATTTTGTTGTAGGATATATGTCAAACAGTTAATTAATTGTGCTTGTATTTGGTAATTTTTGTGATTCATTATGACAATATAGTTTTATTCCATAATTTTTTGTTATCAAAGAAATATTTTTCTAGAAAATAAAGCTAGTTTTTTTTTTCATTTTTTTTCTTCCTAATAAAGCAACTATGGAGGGTGATGCTTCATTGATTTTTATGATGAAATCCTTACTGATTTTGCTTTGCAGCAATACTGTTGAGATACCTAAACTGAGAAGCTTGAAATGGGAAGTAATCGGGAGGGGAAATTCAAGTTTTGCATTGATAGAGGTGGAACTTTCACAGACATCTATGCAGAAGTTCCAGGTCGATTAGAGTGTTGTGTAATGAAACTTCTTTCAGTTGATCCAGCAAACTATGATGATGCTCCTATTGAAGGAATTAGGAGAATCCTTGAAGAGCGCACTGGTAATAAAATCCCACGGTCTTCCAAGATTCCAACTGACAAAATTGAATGGATCCGTATGGGCACTACTGTTGCTACGAATGCTCTTCTTGAACGGAAAGGTGAAAGGATTGCCCTTTGTGTGACTCAGGGTTTCAAAGACTTGCTTCAAATTGGAAATCAAGCACGTCCAAATATATTTGATCTTAAAGTCTCAAAGCCCTCGAATCTTTATGAGGAGGTAATAGAGGCAGATGAGAGGATAGAACTTATTCTCGAACAGGAAATGAAATCCTCTCCTTTGGTGGTTGAAGGTGTTTCAGGGGAGCTTATCAGGGTGTCAAAATCACTTGACATTGAAGCTCTTAAACCTCTCTTGAAGGGTTTGCTTTCCAAAGGAATTACATGTTTGGCTGTTGTCTTGCTTCATTCATACACTTACCCTCAGCATGAAATCATGATTGAGAAGTTAGCTTTGAGCATGGGTTTTAGGCATGTTTCTCTATCTTCTTCTTTGACTCCAATGATCCGTGCGGTGCCTCGAGGTCTGACAGCTAGTGTTGATGCCTACCTAACACCAGTCATCAAAGAATACTTAACTGGCTTCATGTCTAGATTTGAGGGGGGTGCAGAAAAGGTGAATGTGTTATTTATGCAATCAGATGGTGGTCTGGCGCCAGAGCATAGATTTTCTGGGCATAAAGCTGTTCTTTCAGGGCCTGCAGGAGGAGTTGTTGGCTATTCACAAACCCTGTTCGGTCTTGAATCATCGAAACCTTTGATTGGGTTTGATATGGGTGGCACATCTACAGATGTTAGCCGCTACGATGGAAGCTATGAGCAGGTTCTAGAGACTCAAATTGCTGGAGCCATAATTCAAGCACCACAGCTCGATATAAACACTGTTGCTGCTGGTGGTGGTTCAAAGCTCAAGTTTCAATTCGGATCTTTTCGGGTAGGACCTGAATCTGTTGGGGCTCATCCTGGTCCAGTCTGCTACAGGAAGGGTGGAGAGTTGGCAATTACTGATGCTAATTTGATACTAGGAACTGTTATTCCAGATTTTTTCCCCTCTATATTTGGTCCAGATGAAAACCAGCCTTTAGATGTTGAAGCTACCCGAAAAGCATTTGAAAAATTGTCCGTTGAGATAAATTCTTATAAAAAAAGACAGGACCCATCTGCTAAGGATATGACTGTGGAAGAGATTGCTCTTGGTTTTGTTAATGTTGCAAATGAGACTATGTGTCGTCCTATCCGGCAATTAACAGAAATGAAGGGACACGAGACCAGAAACCATGCTCTTGCTTGCTTTGGAGGTGCAGGTCCTCAGCATGCATGTGCTATTGCTAGGTCCTTGGGTATGTCTGAAGTACTGATCCACAGATACTGTGGCATATTGAGTGCATATGGAATGGGCTTGGCTGATGTTGTTGAAGAAGCACTGGAGCCCTACTCTTCAGTTTATACTCCAGATTCGGTGATTGAAGCATCCCGAAGAGAATTGCATCTAAAAGATAAAGTAAAACAGAAGCTAAGAGAACAAGGATTTAATGAAGAAAACATCACAACCGAGTCATATCTGAACTTAAGATATGATGGCACTGATACTTCCATCATGGTGAAGAGGCATGTTGAAGGGGAAGCAAATGACTTCGCTGCTGAGTTTGTGAAGCTCTTCCAGCAAGAGTATGGATTTAAACTTCAGAACAGAAAGATTCTTATCTCTGATGTAAGAGTTCGAGGTATTGGAGTTACAAATATTCTGAGGTCTCACGAGCTTGAGCCAGTTTTGGAAAACCCAGTAAATGAGAGTCAATACATGATCTATTTTGGAACTGGGTGGCAACAGACTCCATTGTTCAAGCTGGAGAAGTTGGGATATGGACACATTTTGGAAGGCCCTGCAATTATCATGAACGGAAATAGTACCGTGATTGTAGAACCTAAATGCAAGGCTTTAATAACCAAATATGGAAACATAAAAATCGAGATTTATTCGGCCCCATACACCATCAATATAACCGAACAAATTGCGGATGTGGTGCAGCTCTCTATCTTCAATCATAGGTTCATGGGCATTGCCGAACAAATGGGTCGGACTCTCCAAAGAACTTCCATTTCTACAAATATCAAGGAGAGGCTCGACTTCTCTTGTGCTTTGTTCAGTCCTGATGGAGGACTAGTTGCAAATGCCCCTCATGTACCCGTGCATCTAGGCGCCATGTCTACTACTGTTCGTTGGCAAATCGAGTACTGGGGTGAAAATCTTCATGAAGGGGATGTTTTATTAACTAATCATCCATGTGCTGGTGGAAGCCATCTACCTGATATAACTGTTATTACTCCTGTTTTTGATAATAGCAAACTAGTCTTTTTTGTGGCAAGCAGAGGCCACCATGCAGAGATTGGTGGCATTACTCCTGGGAGTATGCCCCCTTTCTCTAAAGCTATTTGGGAAGAAGGAGCCGCCATCAAGGCATTGAAACTTGTTGAGCGAGGAGTCTTCCAAGAAGAGAGAATCGTCAAACTGCTTCAATCTCCAAACTCTGATGAAAATTCAGCTTACAAGATTCCAGGAACTCGCAGGATTCAGGATAACCTATCTGATCTTAGAGCGCAGGTGGCTGCAAACCAGAGGGGGATAACCCTGATTAAAGAACTCATTGAGCAGTATGGATCAGAAACCGTACAGGCTTACATGATTCATGTACAACGAAATGCTGAAGATGCCGTTAGGGAAATGCTCAAGTCAGTGGCCGCTCGAGTGGAACAGGAAAACCGCTCGTGCATCATCGAGGAAGAGGACTATATGGATGATGGCTCGGTCATCCACTTGAGGCTCTGCATCGACGCAAAAACTGGCGAAGCAACCTTCGATTTCAAGGGAACCAGCCCTGAAGTCTATGGTAATTGGAATGCCCCACAAGCAGTAACGGCTGCAGCCGTAATCTACTGTCTCCGCTGCTTGTTAGATGTCGATATCCCTCTGAATCAGGGATGCTTGGCCCCTGTAAAAATTTTCATTCCAGACGGCTCTTTCCTTTCTCCAAGTGAGAAAGCCGCAGTTGTTGGCGGCAATGTACTCACTTCACAGAGGGTGACCGATGTTATCCTTACAGCATTCCAGGCCTGTGCTTGTTCACAAGGTTGTATGAACAATCTAACATTTGGAGATAACAATTTTGGATATTATGAGACAATTGGAGGAGGTAGTGGTGCTGGACCTACTTGGAAGGGAACCAGTGGAGTTCAATGCCACATGACTAACACCAGAATGACCGATCCCGAGATTTTCGAGCAAAGATATCCGGTTTTGTTGCGTAGATTCGGCCTTCGAGAGAACAGCGGCGGAGCTGGGTATCACAGAGGGGGTGATGGACTTGTGAGGGAGATAGAGTTCCGGCGCCCAGTGGTAGTAAGTATACTTAGCGAAAGGAGAGTAATTGCTCCGAGAGGTTTGAAGGGTGGGGAGAATGGTTCTCGTGGGGCTAATTATCTTATTAGAAAGGATAAGAGAAAGGCATATCTGGGAGGCAAGAACACAGTCGAGGTGGAGGCTGGTGAGATTCTTCAGATTTTAACTCCTGGTGGTGGTGGATGGGGAGCTGCTGCTTCTTCTTCTACGTAGGAATTGAGTATTTATTTATTCACAGGAATAATATCCGTTGGTGAACAGAGATCTTCATACGAATTTTGATGTTTGGAAACCTGGAAAAAGTCGCAGCAGCTGATCATTTGTCTGAATGTTTTATGGGTTTTTAGTAAAATTTTGTTTACAATTGCATTTATGTAGAGTTGGTAGGTAAATAAAAATTGAATAATTTTGCATGATCAAGACATTTAATAAGTGAAATACTGTCAGCAATAATTTTGATGAATATCTTTTTTTTTGGTGACGAGGAACTGTCCGATCACCGCTGCAGTAAAGTTTAAAGGAGGATAGAAAGTGACCCTTAGCGTAAAGTTTAAAGGATGATAGGAAAGTGGAAGATACAATCTTTAGAAAGATACTTAAATTCATCAGGGTGATAAACTTCTTACTTCTCTTATACTTTGATCTTCTATGAATAAAAATAATATGAGTTTACTTCTTATTTATTCCATGTCTGGCTAGATCTTCCATTTTGAGCTGATGATATAAAGAGCATATTAAGTACTAATGTAAACTTATTTTTTAATGAAAATAATTATATTTTTAGTATCTCATGTTCTTAATTTAATATATAAAATGATCATCTGTAGTTAAAATTTAGTATGATATATAGCCTTGACGTGGTAATGCATGAATAATTATGAATATTAAATGGAATATTGACATGCCTAGATATAAGAAGCTTTAATATTCTAAGTTTTATACAGACAATAAAACAACAGGATGGCTAATAATCTTTATTTTCACTTCTACATAATTGACAAAGATATAGGGATGCATATGTTATGATCCACATTTATAAATAAAAGTCTCATTATGAAACATATGTTTATTATTTTTTATTTAGGAAACGTATATTATTTACAAACATTAGTCCAAAATATTTTATCAAAATTGTATCAACTTTATTATTTATTTTCATTCAGTGGTAAGAATTCAAAAATCTCATTTTTATTTTACTGGGATAAGTTCGTGCATTTGAAGTAAACAGTTATAGTTTTGTTATAGTATAGTAGATCACCTCCTCGTGAGTTCGACATTTTATTTTATTATTTTATTACTTGATTCGACACATATACTTGCATAAATTAGTGGGTTATTTTTTAAATTTTATATCAAGTAAAACCTAAGCATATTTTAAATCCAACGAATTTTATATTAGCTTCCATTATCTTATCACATCTTACATCCCTATAAATTTTTTTACACCATTACCGGTGAAGTAATGTGCTTATTGCAATTTATTATATTATTGAAACAAGTGCATATTTAGGACTACTTGTATCCTTTATCTTTATTATATTTGTTTAAAAAAATTCAAATAAAAATAAAAAATAATTTTTGTTTGATTGCTTGGTTTCTATTTTTATTTTTGTATCTTATTATATGCTTGATAGATCCAAAAAAGGAGCCTTCATTATTTAATCCAAAAATAGAAAGAATAATTTCAAAAATTTAAAAATCCAAAAAATGTTTAACCATGTTTGATCTAATCCAAGATCAAGATCATGCTCAACCACTTAGGGATTATGTTAATTCTGTAGTATAAGGAATTCATCAGAGTATCAATAGACATACTATCCAGGCTAATAATTTTGAATTGAACCGACTATTATCCAAATGGTATAAAATTCTCAGTTTGGAGGAACACCTGTTGAAGATTCTAACTTACATTTAGTCAATTTCCTAAAAATGTAAGCAACTTTTAAGTTTAATAATATCAATAACGATGCCACTAAAATTCGATTGTTCTCATTTTTTCTAAGGGACGAGGCTAAAATGTGATTAAATTCTTACTTGAAATGAGTTATCTCATAAATTCCTTGTAAAGAATTTCCCACCTTAAAAAATTGTTAAATTTAGAACTGATATCACATTTTGTCCAATTTAAAGGAGAATATATTTATGATAGTTTGGAGAGATTTAAGGAGATGCTTAAAAATGCCCTCATCATACTTTATCTGATTGGTTGGCTATTCAAATCTTTTATAAAGAATTGGTAGGATCTCTTAGGTCAATTATAGATCTACAGTTGAAGTATCATTAATGTCTAAGCTATTTAAGGATGCTTATGAATTGATTGAGGAAATGACTACTAAAAATTTTAGTAGCACATTAATAGATTGAATCTTAATTGAGTAGTTGGAGTTTATGAATCTGATGCTCTATTGATTATTATTGCTCAAGTAGCTGCTTTTTCAAAAAAAAAAAAAAAAAGATACAATTGGAGTTAACTCAAGATCTAACTCATATATATAATTGGAAGATAATCATTTGAATTCAATTATGGATACTAATAATTTAGAGATTGAAAATGTAAATATGATCGAAAGATAAAATAATTCTTATGCTAATAAATATAATCTAGGTTGGAGGAATCACCCTAATTTCAGTTGGACAAATAATATTAGTGAAAATAATCAATGAAATTCAAGACAATGTAACCACGGAGAAAATTGGAATAATCGTCAGCATCCTATTGTGAATCCTAGACCTTCTTATACTCTATGATTTAATTAAAACAATCAATATGTGAATAGAAAGTTAGCTTTATAAGAGGCGGTGATTCAATTGGGAGTTAAATTATAAAGTCAAATTGCTTCAATTAGAATTTTGTAAACTTAATTTAAATAACTTGCATTTTCTTTCAATAGTAGACCTAGTAATAATGAAATTAACCCTAGAGATAAAGGAAAATAATCCAATGAAAACCACTTGGGAGTTGTAACGATGTATCCCAGCCAAATTGATAAATCTAGCCAAATTTGGTTGAAGACTATCTGTTTGAGAGACAACCCATCTTTGTGTTAATTTGTTATAATTTTAATGTTTTATGTTTCATATTTTATTGTTTAAATGTTTTGCATTATTTTTATTTTTATATTTGATTTTGATCAAAGTTGTGATTTAAATCCTAAAAAAATTGAGGTGTTGAATTCTAAACTAGCCCGCAACACTAGAGAATGAAGCGCCACAATGTTCACATGATGAGCACTGCGACATTCAAAACTGACACTATAGCGCTAAGTTCTTGAGAAAAATACTGATTTGAACCGCTACAATATAATCTACTTGAGCATCACAGCGGTCAGTTACCCATACAATACCGTAGTGTTATGCCTTCAAGGGTTGTAGCGTCAGGTCTAAAAAGTCAAATGGTAATTCTATTGGTTAAAAGCTAACCATATGATCATAACCTTTTCATTATGACACTTTGGTGAGCATCGCCGCATTGTTTCCAGCTCCCCAGTATTAGGTCAAAATCATTATTGTTGTAGTTATGGAGCAATGGTGTTAGTCTTTTCAAATGTCGCATCGCTCATAAGTGTTAATGCCATAGTGGATTCCCATGCTTAAAGTGACACTTCGGT
The DNA here is from genome assembly GCF_001605985.2 of Dendrobium catenatum. Lineage (NCBI taxonomy): Eukaryota > Viridiplantae > Streptophyta > Magnoliopsida > Asparagales > Orchidaceae > Dendrobium > Dendrobium catenatum. Next base: position 793,565 of record NW_021319279.1, on the reverse strand, counting down.
TTCCAAAACCAAGCATAGTTGTGCCACATGCACCAGCTACTATTTGTTTAACCCATTTGTCTTTTTATGTGTTTTAAGCGCCACAATGCTGATCCCCACAATGCTCATCGTGTTTATAAATAAAATCCTTGGTTCCTTGCTCATTTCACCATTCTCTTTTAAACTCTCTTGCTCTTAAGTGTTCTTAGCCTCATTCCTTTTTGTGCAATGGCCTCCAAAATGAATCGCAATAAGAGATCCTCCTCATCTTTTGATAAGCTTAAGTTCATTTTTGCCAAAGCTGACGAAAGAATTAAAGAGTTTGTAGTGACTAAACAACTTATCCCTGCGTATGATTTTTAAAGCCTCAGTCTTCATATCATGCAAACTATAGTGAGTCGGGGTTGGGAGCACTTCTGTGAGGAACCTTATGCTACAATTATGAATATTGTGTGGGAGGATTTTGCAAATGTGAAGGAGGTTGTAAATATTAAGTGTTATATGAGAGATAAGTGGGCGACCTTTAACTATTGCCATTAACTACCTTTATAAGTTGAAGGATTTTGAGTATGATGAGTATATTGTCTTTTTTGGGACTTCAATTGACCCTAATAAATTTTAAGGGCTTTGTGTGGTCCTAATAGTGGAGCCACTTGGAAGAAAAGGAAAAATAAATTTATTAACTTCCTAGCCACTTTTCATACTTAAGCATCTAAAGATTGGCACTATTTTATTTCTTCCTGTCTTTTACCCAACAATATTAATGAAGCCACCCGAGAGAGCGTTATCTAAACTATGCCATTTAGGTTGGGTACTCTATTGATGTAGGAAAATTAATTTATTCATCCTTAACTTACATCATTAGGGGCACTACTTTTATAGGTTTACGATGCTTTTCCCTTACTTATGCTTTATATGTTAATGCTGGTGTTAGGAGAAATGAGTATAGGAAACAATTTTTCCCATCTCTACTTTGGTTAAAGAAAATCCTAAGTTTTAAGCAAGTAGCAGTAGGTGATAAAGAGGGAGGGCTTAGTGAACCTAGATCTTTAGGAAGGGCTAGCAGTAGTAGAAAGTCTTGGGACCACTAATATTGTAGGTGAGCAGGTGGCATATCTTAGAACTCAAATGGAGGGTATCTTAAATTTTTGAGAGGAAACTAAGGATTAGCAATTTGAAATGAAGATAAGGATGGCCCACTTTATGGTTCAGCAAGAGAAGAATTATAGATATATTATCACAACCATACCCGATATGACTTGATAATGTACATGTCATGTCGTATTCGATTGTGTCAAGACGGACCCTAAGATCTAGTTGGAGAAGTATTGAAACAAAACTTCTAATTTATATACTATACAAAAGCACTATTGAATGCAATATAAGGTGGAAGACTACTGAATCTCAACATTATTTTTTTATATATCATCCAAAACAAGTATAATATGAAATATTTCAATAATAGTGCTTGATAACAAAGAGCACAATAAAAATAAAAGCCAAGCCTACAAAAATTAAAACTAACTAAACATACCTACAACAAAGATCAGAGTCTGCTATCCTAACTACTCAGCTAGCTCATTACCCTTCCCCGAGTATAAAAATAAAAGCAAGAATAGGAATGAGCTAACACATATTAGTAAGCTATCTTAGCATAAAACAAAGATCAATATTCAAAACTAAAAGAATTGATATCACTTTATTGAATCTTATACTTAAATTAAATATAATTAAATATACTAAGATGAATTGAATTATAAGAAATCACTTTATAATAGAATCTCTTCTCGGTATCCCATTGGTTCCAGCATAACAACACTTAGGTAATAGACTCTCACTAGCATAACATAATCCCACCTCAGCTGCTCACTAGCACCAACATAATAGAATCCCACTTTGATCACCCACAAGCGTCGACATAATAGAATCCCACCTCAGCCATCCATTGGCGATGGTGCAACAGAATCCCACCTTGGTCGCCCACTGACGCCGGCATCACATCATAACACTTTATAACATATTTTTCAATGCATTTCATTAATTAAAGCATAATTAGACTAAATTCAAAATTGCCAAAATGTTCCAACGGTAGACAACATAAATACTACTAAGTAAAATTCATAATTTTCAAACATAATCAAATTACCATAAATTGTGTAAAATATCATTTTGAAGCTTTAATTACATTGAAATACTATTTTAAGATGTCAAAATAATTTTTTGAATACTCAAAAAGTCACTGCTTTTTCAAAATCACCATGTAAAAAATTTTCAGACTATACTCCAAATTTTTGTAATCACAGTATCTATAACATATAAAAAATTATGTGGTGAAAGTTTTGTCAAAAGAAAGTTATTCTCATTTTTTTGTTACAGAATTATAAATTTGATAAAAAAACCCAAAAATATAAAATTATTGAAATATGAAATAGGATAAATATAACCAACATCGAGACTAACAAATTTCCCAACTGGGCTAATGGACGAAATCACTCTACAGTTGCCAAGACCTAGCTTCTTTCTTTCTATCTCCTCTCTTTCTTCTCATTTCCCCTAAATTCTTTCTCTATTATGGGAATGAAATGAAAACAAAGGATTTAAATCCATTTAAATAATCTATGCTTTTACATATTTTAATAATAAAATAATAAAATTATAATTGTATAATCATTTTTAAAATATAAAAATAATAGAATTTTTTTTAAGGATTCCAAAAAAGTAAAGAAAAATCTCCAAAAAATCAATTATTTTATTTAGAAAATTCTAGTGAAATTAGTTTGCAAAATAGACACCTTATGCTCCCAAAACTCTCACTTGTACCCAAAACTATTATGTGCTAATTTCTTAAGGAATTTAACTAGTAGAAAAAATTATGAAAAATTGAAAAAAACTAAACACAACAATAGATATGTTATGGAGAAGATGATTTATGATTTGAACTTATAATGACTCTTGAATAAATTATTGATTTTTGTAGGTTAAAATGTAGTTTTCAAAAAATTGAGTTATAACAATCCATCCACCTTAAAAACATATCATCCTCAACATTCCCAAATCAAAATATGTTAGAATAAACATTGATAGAGTTGTCTCTTCCCATATTCCTTCTCCCAAGTATCCTTTCTAGCGATCATATACTTCCATTGCACTTTGACCATCAGAATCTATTTGCTCCTTAATTTTCTAATGTCATACGCCAAAATCTTGCCCGGGTGTAGTGTTAAATAGGCAAGGGTTTCCACATCGAGGATAGATGTGGGTCTATAAAACTAAAATTATGATATAAACTTGGAACATATGCTCCCTTATAAGAAAATTAATAGAATTAATAGATATTATGATTCATAAGAAGATAAATATTCTGTGCATTTAAGAAACTAAATGGGTTAAAGAGAAAGCTAAGGAGATTAATAGTTTAGGATATAAACTATGATATTCAGGTAGAATTCGTACAAGAAATGGTATAGGTGTGATTATAGATAAGAATTTGAAAGATAATGTTATAAAAATAAATAGAATTGGAGATAGAATTATATCTTTAAAGATTGTTATTTGTGGGCTCAAAAAATTTCATTTTGTCGCTTCTGACCTCTCTGTTCCATCGATCTCTTTTTCGTTTAGTGTAATGACGTAAGAGAGTTTTAACGAGATGAGGTTCTGGGTGAATTTTTAGAAGGTAGATTAGGTTTTAGATAAGACACTACCTAGAGATTTCGCCCTCATTTTGAGAGGACTTTTTGATTTGAGTTTTGGTTTCCTATAGGCACAAACCCCTATAGTTAATTACCCCTCTCGATAACAGGAGAGAACTTTCGATTAAGGCTAGTCATGACCATATGGGTCATAAATTTAGTGTATAATAACAATAATTTTAGGGATGGAATTTGATTTTATGATTTGGAATTTATCACCATAAACTTTAAACTGGTGATGGGGGAATGAAGATGAGCTCGATTAAGATCCCATGGTTTCATTGTCCCGAACTGTCATGATCTTTAGTCTACTTAGTTAGAGGAGGTAGTCGGTCCAACCTGATAGAAGGCACCATGTCGTCAGCCATGGATTGCTTTGTACAAGAATACCTTGCAGATCTAGGTTAATGTTTTATCTAAGGGGATATATCTGAATTCACCTTAGCTAATAGAGGGTTTTATGCCCATCAAATATAACCTATGATCCATCGCTCAAGGGTTTTATGCCTTTAGGGAACATACTGGCTTTTGCCGTAATTGTAATATAATAGTGCCATTTTGCAGTAAAATAATCTGATCAGAGGGAACATGCCATGTCGCTACTGTCAAGAGAGTGTTTGAGGATGAATCAAAGTGATACACCCAATACGTATTCGCTCTTTGTGAGATGAGTTTAATTTCAAATTTACACCCCCAACATACGGTTGTAGGAGGTGGATGATTTTTAGTTTTAAGTTTTTAGGTGATGTATTTCATTTCAAGAATTTGGACTTTTATTTGATTTGAGATTTGACCCCTTTGGTTGAGATTTTCTATATCAACACGGCCATCATCGGGGTGACATTAAGGTCACTTTTATTTTTGTAGGAATTTAGGAGGCATTTTATACTTCAAGTCTTGTCGACACCAGTCCTTTTGAGGAGAAGGATTAAACTTGAATATTAGACCTGCACAGTATTCTCGAATCATTGGATTTGGAACTTAAATGTGACGATTGGAGCACATGAGGGTTATATTTAGTTTAAGCATAGAATGTACATTTAACCCTGCGCAACATTTTCGGACATTGGTATTTAAAAATTTATTACATTTGTCGGAGCACATGCATGATTTATTTAGTTCAAGGGATTATATTTAATACATAAGGGGCATTTTAAAATATTTGAATATGATCCATTACACAAGTGATTTCATTTAGAAAATGGTCCAAGATTTCATTTAAGGTCCTACGAATGCCTTATGTCTGTTTTTATATATGTTACAGATCCGATGGTGTTGCATTACAGGTCTTTTGTATATGTTTATAGATAATATTTTGAGTGCAGTTCATGAGTATTTGCTTTTGCTACATTTCATCTTCCGTATTTGTTGACTATTGAATTGTGATTGATTGTAGGGGTGTTATAACATCCACAACTTGTTAATCATCACCTATTTAGTTATGCAACTATGCATATGATGCATCTTTCATCATTGCTGGTAGGCACTTGCATCTATCACGATCTCCTATCTATTGTCTATAGAAGATCATTCACACTTATGATATATTCACTCGCATATACTACCATTGCATACATTGCGAGCATTATACTATCTCATGTGGGCAAGCTGCATTGGATGTAGGTCTCTTGAAACTATCCATAGATAAGTTGTTGTATGTATTGAGAATCTTCTAATGATACTTGTGAGTGGATTTTCATATACATCACAAATATTCTATCATCACATTTATTAACTCACAGACCAGTTACTATGTGTTGCAGATTTTTATTGGATCTATTCTTGGGTCATCCATAAGTATTCGAGAGTTATCAACTTAACTTGTAAATATATTATTATGTATATCGCATGACTTTTATTGTTTCTTGCAAGCATTGGCATTCATCACAACTTGTTGCCTTGGATGTGTATATAATAAATTACACACATCATACTTTTCTTAGGCATGTTAATCGATAAGTTACTATATTCAATTGTGCCTCAATTTTTAATATTCAGTGGGGACTGCTATTCTTGTTTGTAAGACTGATATGAATGTTATATTCTTGTTTGTAAGACTGATATGAATGTTATATATCAGACATCATTATTTTTAGGTGACGTACATGCTAAAGATCTTGGCACTTTTAACTCACATCCTTTTATTCATTATAATTATTCCAAATTAACTAATTATAAGGCCAAGATGAATGTTATGAACATGTTTAGCATTGTTCATATACAAGTTATGTTATCTATGGAAAGCATCACACAAGTGATATTATTATTATTATTATTATTATTATGTTTATTTTAAATCATTTAAAATAATATTTTGATTGTGTGAGGGTTCCCTTTAGTTCAGTTTTAATTTCGACAGCCTTCCGGACATCCCCTCCCAGCGCGAGAGGTAAGGAGTTGCTCGACTTGACCGAAGCGAATCAATTGTGAGGAGATTGGGTCTTCAAAATCTCCAATTGATGATGATTGGTTGTTGGTGCTTGATTGGATCTTTCAAAATTTTGGCTAAGTCCATAATATTCGTGTAAATTTTGGCAACCTCCCGGCCTCTCCTCCCCAGTATCGGGAGGTAAGGTGCGGCTCGACTCGACTGGATCGAATCAATGATGAGGTGATTGGGTCTTCAAAAACTTTGATTAATAAAGATTGGTTACATATCAAATGGTTACTGATGATTGGATGGAGATCGTAGTTGATTGCATATTACCGGTGATTGTCAATTATGATGCTTAATTAATGATCCCTTATCTCTTTTCAATTTTTATTATATATAATATTATAATATATAATAAATAATAAAATTATTACTATATATATATAATATATATTATATATAATATATATTAAAACTATTATATATAATAATTATATATATATAAATATTATAAGAGGGGGAGAAGGATCGGGCCAAGGTAGAGCCCGATCGGGTGGAAGCCACGCACAGGGGAGGCCACACAAGGAGGTCACGGGCATCGGGGCGGGCACGCAGGCTTCATTGACAGTGGGTCCTTAGTCGGTGAAGGTCGGCTGAAGTTGGTGGTGCTCGTCCGTCGGCAGGCTCAGTTCGATCACCGGATCTAGGGCAAGGCGACTATCAAGTTGGACTCAATCCAAAGAGTTGATAACGAAGAAGCAGGCGTCGTTGCGGCTGCAGGTGGCCGACGGTCGGAGTTCGTAGGCGTCTGTGTGGATGGGGAAGAGATAGATGTAGAAGTCGGTGGGCTTCTTGAGAACGAGAGAGTGAGAGGTAAGTTCTAAAAACTTTCTTTCTCTTTTATGTGATTTCTTACTATTCTTAGAGCATTTGTGTGTGTGTGAGAGAGTCGAATGAGATGAGGGATTGTTTTATGTCATGAGAGGCGATCAATGGTTATTTCTGCAAGTGGTTGAGTCATGGGGCGGTTGGGTTTTTTGATGGGCTGGGTATTTAGGGCCGGCTTTAGGTAGTTATAGGCCAACAAATATTCCCCAACATATATGATATGCATTCTATAGCATATCATGTTTGTTGTAAACTAGTTTACCTCATGAATCTCTAAAATTAGATTTTAGATGTCACATTGAGAGTCCTTTAGATATCCCCGATTTATCTTTTCAATTTTTTAAGAACAAAATACTCCTTCTGCCCTAGCTTTACGCTTTAGCGGGCTTGGTGAAGGATCCATACCAGTGACTTAAACTTTTAGATTTATATTAGGTCGGTGGTAAAAAGCCATATGTCCGAAGCTTTATGCATGGCAGATTTTGATGATGACATTATTCCCTTTGTTCAGCCTATGCCTTTATAAGGACTATGGGATAACTTCTTCGATCCTAAGCTTTGTACTTTATCAAACATACTGAAGAAGTGAAGCTCTTTCGATCTTAGCTTTGTACTTGATATATTTAAGTGAAGGATAATGCCTCTAAATTTGATATAAGTTTTCATTGTGGCTTGGTGCTTTTGACTTAATTGAGATTTTTCTTCTGAATTTTACTTCAATTCATTTATTAGTTGAAAAAATATTTAGAATTTAAACTGTTTTGATTTGTTAAAATTTACAAATATCAAGCTTAGTAGTATTTGTGATCAGTCTAACAAAATAGGTGTTTTCCTACTATGGCCTTTATCATGGCTTTTTGAGTAGGTAAATCTGTTAGTGACTCGGTTACATATAAGCTTGTTTAGATTGAAACTATATCTATTTAAGCACTGGACTTGTACTATAACAACTCATACTTATTAAGTTTGATTTATTGAGGTTGTCAGATCAAAATATCTTCTCAATTTGAACTTTAAGATCTTGGCAAAACTAAAAGATGAATCTTTAATTTTTACAATGATCATATATTTACTTGCTTGAAAGCACTAGCTTCTGTCTTATATTTATACAGTGGAAGCTTCTTAAATGATTTTAAATATTTATTTGGGGATCGATGTTAATCCAAATAAATATTTAAAATGCCCCATGTCTTAAAGAGAAATTTTATATGTCATCAGATTTTTATGCAGTTTAAAACTTAAAAATGTCCCGTCTATTGGAAGAATTTCTAAGACATCTTAGAAATATTTTCTTTCTTTACAGGGGATGATCTTTAACTTTCTTTCTTAAGACTGATATGTCTTCAAATATCTCCCATTGATTGGGGGCATAGGTCATCGACCTTCCAGATCGATGATTTAATAGGCTCCAAACTTATAGACCTTCTTAATGACAAAAGAGTCTTCCTAATTTGGTTCAAATTTACCACAAATTCTTTTGTTGTGGGATAATTAGGTTTCTCAGCATCAGGACCAATTCTCCTTGAAATGATTGATGTCATACCATACAGTCAAAATATTTCACCATTCTTGCTTGATAAATTTCTAAATTTTGTTGAGCTTGATGCCTGACTTCATCCAATGCATCAAGCTCTTCCATTCATAGGCAAGCATTTTGTTCTTCCATGAGTTCATACTAAACAGCTACTCGAAGTGACGGTTATTCAACTTCAAGTGGAAATACAACTTCAACTCCAAACACCAACGCATAATGATTTGCTTTTGTTGGTGTCTTGTATATAGTATGATATGCCCATATTGCTTCTGCCATTTTAGTATGCCATTCTCTTTTATTTTTAGTGAGGATTTTCTTGAGCATCTTTACTAATGTTTTATTGAAGGAATTTTCCAATCCATTTTCTCTTAGATTATAGATCGATGAATATCGCCAATCAATTTTATGCCACTCAATAAATTTGTATATCTTAGTACTTTTGAAAGATGGACAGTTGTCTGAGATTATGCAACATGGTATACCAAATCTATAAATAATATTATGAATAAAAAAATTGATCACATGATGAGCAATGACTTTTTTGAATGGAACTGCTTCAGCCCATTTTGAAAAATAGTATGTTACTGATAATATAAAATGATGTCCAACAGATAATGGTGGATCAATGGTTCCTATTACATTTATCCCCCAACATTCAAATGGCCACGTTACTATAGTGAGATGTAAAGGATTTAGAGGTTGATATATAATATTGCTATGAATTTGATATTCATAACATATATATACATGTTTAGTCAATCCTTTACCATCAATGGCCATTAATAACCTATTCTTTTAATTTTAATGGTCATTTTAGGACTCGATTGATGTGCACCACATTATCCTTCATGAACTTTGGTAATGACTTTATCAGCTTCACCTTTCCCTAGACATAGTAGCCACATTTGATCAAATGATCTTCGATGTAGTATGTTGTTGACAAATGCATATCACAATCCTCTTTTCTTGATCTGCATAGCTAATGATTTATATGCAGGAAGTTTGTTTTCTCTGAAGTAGTCAATGAAAGGTTGTCTCCAGTCATTTTGCTCTTCAACTTCTAAGCATTCAAGCCAAGACTCATAGGCTCTACCAAATTTTCTTCATGTAAGCATCTTAGGTTTATCTTATTGATTTTCAAGAATAATTTGTTGGGGAGATTGAGGAATAACTGAAGTTATGTCCTGCGGAATTCGATTTGATGACCCCTCCATCTACGCGAAACACAAAATTATTAGCTCTAGTACTTGACAAGTGTTGACACTGATTAGCACCGTCTCATCATTTATGCTAGTCATTTCTTTAGCAAGTTTTGCTAAAGAATCTATTTTACTATTATGAGCTCGAGATGCTTGGATTAATAGTAAATCAACTCGATTCTGCTAATTTTATAATTTGCTTCATGAGCTTGTGGTCTCACCTATAATAATAAATCACCCTGATTCTACCAATTTTATAAATACCTAATACTTTAATTATAATGAGTGGAGAATCGCCAAAAAATTTAAGGTTTTGAATTTCCATCGAAATAAAAATCTCAAGACCTATTATTAAAGCTTCATATTCCACTTTATTGTTAGTTTTGGGTTTAATTAAACCAAATGAAAATCTCATTATCCCTCTATTTGGTGTTATGAAAAAAAGACCGATATCGGCTCGAGCTTTCGGAAAGGTTTGGAGGTTGGGTAGGTTTAATTGATGATGCACCATCAAAATATATTTTCTATATTTATAATTTCTCTTATTCTAAAATAATTAGAATTTATTCATCAGGAAAATCATCATTGAGCGTTGAGTTTGCAGGAACAAGATGTACGACAAGAAAATCTATTTAAACTTACCCTTTCACTATTATTTGGGGGACATATGTGATATCAAATTGTAGAAGTATCACTTCCTACCTAGTTAGGTGACCTATCAATGTTGGTCTTGTCGTCAAGAACTTTAGTAGATCGATTTTTGATATCAGTGTAATTTTATGAGACAACATATAGTGGCGGAGCTTTTAGATAGCAAAAATCAATGCCATACAGTATTTCTCAATTGGAGAGTAACATATTTCTACCCCAATTAACCTTAGATTGATGTAGTATAATGTATTTTCTTTGCCTTCTTCATTGTGTTGAGCTAGTAATGCTCCAAAGGACTCTTCCAATGCTGTAGTGTATAGAATAAAAGGCTTCCCTATAATTGGTTTTTCAAGAATATGTGAGCTTAATAGATATCTATTGATACTGTCAAAAGCTTTTTGGCATTCATCATCCCATTTAAAATGAACATCTTTCTTTATCAATGTTGCAAATGATTTATATTTGCCTGATAGATTTGAGATAAACCACATTATAAATGCATGTTGTCCTTGTAAAGAACAAAGTTAACATAGACTTTTTGGAGGCGGCATTTTTATGATTACTTTGACTTTGTTAGGATCAACATCAATCCCTCTATATTATACAACATACCCATGAAATTTTTCTAAGGAAACTCCAAAAGCACTTGAGTGGATTTATTTTGAGATTGAATTTTTTGATTATTTCAAACACAATTCTCAAATCTCTAAAGTGATCTTTTTGATCTATACTTTTGACAATAAGATCATCCACATAGCATTCAACCTTATGGTGGATAAGCTCATCAAATATATATATCATGGCCCTTTGGTATGTAGCTCAAACATTCTTCAAACTAAAGGGCATGACTATATAACAGAATATACTGATAGGAGTCCTAAAAGTTGTATGCTTTTCATCCTCATGTGCTATTTTAATTTAGTTATATCCTGATGATCCATCTATAAATGAGAATATATCATTGTTGGATGTATTATTAATTAGTAATTTTGATATTGGAAGTGCAAAGTCATCTTTTGAACATGTCTTACTAAGATCCTAAAAATTGATGCATATGCGAATTTGTCCATTCTTCCTTTTCACTGGGACAATATTAGCTATCCAACCATCATATTTTTCTTCTCAAATGAAATGTGCTTCAATGAGCTTTTTGGATTCTACAATCACTTGTTATTTGATCTCCAACCTAATTCGCCTTAAAGCTTGCTTAATAGGTACTGCACCTGATTTGATTGCTCTTTTATGAATAGCTATATACAAGGATAAGCTTGGTATTTTATTATATGTCTAAGTAAAGTAGTCCCTGAATTCATTAAGTAATACTTTTATCTTTTTAACTTTATTTTTTGAGAGAAGAGCACTAATAAAGGTCGGGTGAGGGCCCTTATCAGTTCCCAAGTTTATTTCCCTCAGCTCATCCATGGTAGCGGCCTATCCATCATCTTCAAGTTTTTCTGGTGCAATTTTAGCTTCCACATCTTTCTCTTCATTATATCTATGTTTTTAGTAACTAGATATTTGTCATTTATTGCATAACATACATTTTGCTCAGTGTGTTCTGTTGCCATAAATCTCAGGCCTTTTGTATCATGATTACCCATTTTTGATAATTCGTGACACCATATTATTTGAAAGAAATATGCTCATTACCAAGTAATCATATTATGAACTCCATCTTTTCATATCATTTGTTGAATTCTTTTGGGACAATATCTAGGCATTTCTGTAAGATTTATCTCTGCATCTTCATCAAAATTCTCATTCTCATTGATATTATCTTCTTGATACTCTCCAAATTTGTAAAATAATCTTTATGGTCCACTACTTCCACGTAGGGGAGGTATATAAAATATTTTAAGTTCTTCAACATTATGAACCTCACGGAATACAATTTCTCTAAAGTGTTGTGTAGGGATCAGTGTAACTACAAAAGTATTCTCCATTGGATTTTCTTTAATAAAAGGCTTGTGGGTTTCAGAGATATCATCATCTTCCTCCATGTCACTTCTTAAATGGAGTACAACTTTATTTGATTTAGGAGTTGTATTAACTCTTTTAGAAAGATTTGATATCATGCCATTTCTTCCCTTCTCCTTTTCTTCAATTTTTTGAATTATTTTGTACTCCTTAAGGTCAATGATTTAGCTTCATAAGGTTTTATATCCTTTACTTCATTTGGAATGAAGTATTTTTATCATCATAAATTTTCACTTCGTGGACTGAAAAGGGTTGTATATCTCTATAGATCTGAAACTCTTCTCAATTCTTTAGATATTTCATGCATTGGTGTATAGTTGATGGAATAAGACCATTCTCATGAAGCCAAGGTCTACCCAAGAGTGCCTTGAATGAAGTTTTTGCATCACTAATATAAAATTTTGCTTATGTGTACAGTTCTCCAAATTTTAATGGAAGAACAAATGACCCTACGATTTTTTATCCTTTCTCATTAAAGTCGTGCAACATAAGTTTATATGACCATAGATGTTAAATATCTAGGGATAATGATCTTAGTGTGTGTAAGCTCATGAAATTTATTGAAGACATGAGATCAATCAGTATTCGCTTTATTATGATGCCATCACTTTCTACCGTAACATATAGAGGATGATTATGTTTCATAGTTCCCAACATGAGATCTTCTTCTGAGAATGTAATAATAGGTTCATTTCTGGCATGAAGAACTTCACTCAAATATCTTTCTACAAAATATGCTTCATATCTCTCTGGATTTTTGAGAGCCTATATTAAAGTTTCTTGAAGTTCTTTTGACATTAGAAGAGCTTCATAGATTCTGAGTTATACGAGGATTTTTTTTAAATGGGAAATGATATTATACTCTATCCCTTTATTTTCATCATATTTCTTCTTATGATCTTTAGGAATGATTTCTTTATTGATGATTATATATTTTTTCTTGTCTTTGCTTGATAACCCCTTTTTAACGGTGGTGGCAGTACTTTGTTTCTTCTTAATTATACTTAAGCCACCTCATTCGATTTAACATTATATGATAAAGTTTTTGTTGAATGTTCAGAGTCTTCCTTCAGCTTCAAACGCTCTATTCATGAAGATATTTGTTGATCTAACTCATCATCACTTGGAAAGTCTAACTCTTCTTTTGAGTTATAATCTGTCTGTATTACCATTAGGCATGACTCAGATGTAATTTTATCAGTCATTTTTATAGGAGACATTACTATCTGACCCCCTATCGTGACATTTAAAATAGTTTCTTTGGCATTCATTCGATGCCACTGAGATAACTTGATATGTTTCTATATGGAGTGAATCTTTATCTTCTTGTTCATCATCTTCTACTTCTGATTGGTCTATTTGAAGCTTAAACATAAATTTGCAAGTGTTATAGGTCTCCTCAATGGTTGATGATAATCCTCCAAATTATTGATAATCTTTTAAAGTATAGTCATCTTCTTCTCTTACTGGACTTCTTGGAGGATGCCTTATAAAACTGCTTCATATTAAGACGCCTCCGAGTTGATGACCTGGAAGTGGATGCACCTAAATTTGGATTTTCTTTTAATTCAAGCACTGGTTCAGTATAGGATTTCCATTTGATACTAAGAACTCCTTTTAGTTGTTTGATCATCTTTATTGTCTTCTTGGAGATTGTGGTCCGCCATTTTTTTTTTTGGCATTATTTTTTCATTCATTTTATCTCCTTCCTTAATTGGGGGTATAGGAAAAGACATAATCATCTTTATAGATTCCTTTTTTGGGTGAATTAAGATGATATTTGATAGCGTGAATTCATCATTTCTGTATTTCATTTCAAGCCAATCTTTGAAGACATAACAATCTTCAATAGGGTGGCTGATAACTCAGTGATACGGGCAATAACTTGGATTATCTTGCTTATCAGATTCTTCAGGTCTCTTACACTTTAGTAATTCTAGACCAGCATTAAGCACTTGCTTGAATAATTTTGCTACACTTTCTCTTTTAAAAGAATATTCTCTATTCATTTTCTCTTTAATGGATGCGATTCGATCATCAGTTCTTAGCTTTGAACATTCTCCTCCATCATGAAAAGTATGAGACCTATCATTTTCTCTCAAAACTATTTTGAATGGGGTTTGGTGTACTACTTTCCTTTATCATCTTTAGGAGTAGATTATTTTTCTTTGTCAATCCTTAAAGATAATGCAAAATAGATCTCATCTCTTATATTGTCCACAACTTTATTCTTTTGAGGTCTATCTGAATGATATTCAGATTTAGACAGGTTCAACCTTTCAAACTTAGCTACTCTGTACAGTAACTCTTGATAAGTGCTGATGGAGGCTATACATAAAAATGGTAACATCTTATCATCAATGTTTTCCATTAGCAGTTGAACAGCGTGCTCCTTTTCTAGTTATTATTTGTACTTCATACTCATATTGCGCCAACACGTGATGTACTTTATCACTAACTCACCCTTTTTCTATTTCTTTAAGGCAAGGTTAGCGATAATAGTCTTCTTGGTGCTATTGGTGAATCTTTTCACAAATATATTTTCTAGTTCTGTAAGTGTCTTTACAGAATCATTAGGAAGTTTGGTGTACCATTCAAAAGTAGTCGCAATCAAACTACTGATGAATTGGTAGAAAAGCAAAGCATCCACACCTCCAGTATTTCCACAAGTTGCTTTAAATTGGGTTAAGTGTTGTTTAGGACTATTGGTGCCATTAAAAGTGTTGAATTTAAGCACTGAATAGCCTTTAAGGTATGACACCTGATCGTACTCGGCCAGATATGGGCGACCATCGCTTACAAGTTTATCTACATGCTCTGAGGAAATGAAAGCTTTAATTTTTTCATTGATGATTGATTCTAGCTGTGAAGTCATAATTGGCTCAGATGCACTTGTAAAATTTTGATGAATGTATATAAACAAGTTGATCAGACTCATTTCCTTCTTCATTTCTAGTCCATATTCCAAACACCTGGGGTATTGGGTCAGTTGTTAGATTAGCAGGAAGAGTAGTAATGATGATCAATTGATTGAGCAAGTACAAGAGTGGTAATGATGTTCTTTTATATTAACTACGTCATCACAATCATTTGTGCCATCATTTATGTCATCTTGCTATTTAGCTTTGATATCTCCTTATCCTTCTCCTTCATTTGAAGTTTTAAACGCCTTTGTGCTTGTGCTAGTGTCTCAATAAGCACTTCTTCTTAATCATCATTTTATTCATCATCTGAGGGTATTTCCACTTCTTCTAATTACTTATACTTAGCTTGATCTTCCTAAGAAGATGTTATTTTAGAAGAAGTGGGCACTACTTTGTTTCATCGTCTGTAGCCACGTGTTTGATGTGGCTCATCATCCTACCCCACCATGTAAACTTCCTCAACTTCCATGGTGTCATTTTCATCATCTTTTTCTTGTACACAAATCTCAGAGTGATGCTTCCAATCAATCTCTAGCTCTACATGCGATATAGGGATTTCCTCATGAGTGTGTGCAAGATTACTTAGCATCAGGACCCTCATTGTTATTTGTGACTCAAGAAAAGGTAAGAACATTTGAAAAACACTTATAAGCTAACTCACTTCTAATCTAGCCAATCTTGGCTGGCTTGTTTTGCAATTGACCATGTGGACCTAAAATGTTAGTAGAAAAATAAAAGTGTCAGAAATGTTTGCTAACATTAAAATTATAATCCCTGAATCAAAATTCATAACAGTTCATATACAAGTTATGTTATCTATAGAAAGCATCACACAATTGTTATTATTATTATTATTATATTTATTTTAAATCATTTAAAATAATATTTTCATTGTATGAGGGTTCCCTTTAGTTCAATTTTAGTTTTGGTAGCCTTATGGTGTCCCCTCCCTTGCACCAGGAGGTAAGGAGTGGCTCAACTCGACCAGAGCAAATAAACAGAGAGGAGATTGGGTCTTCAAAAGCTCCAATTGATGATTTCCTGTTATCAGTGATTGTCGATTATGATGCTTAATTGATGATCCCTTTTCTCTTTTCAATTATTATTATTATTATAGATAATATAATATTGTATAATTATAATAATAATAAAATTATTACTATTATTATATAATAATATTATTACAAATATAATATATATATATACTATTATATAAAATATAATTATATATGTATAAGAGGGGGAGAAGGATCGAGCTAGGGGAAAGCCTGATCGGGCAAAAGCCACGTACTTGGGAGGCCACGCAAGGAGGTCGCGAGCGTCGGGTCAGGTGCGCAGGCTTCATTCGTCGTGGTTCCTTGGTCGGCGAAGGTCGACTGGAGTTGGTGGGGCTCGACCTTTAATAGGCTCGGTTTGATCATCGGATCTAGGGCAAGGCGGCTGTCCGATTGGAGTCGAGCCAATGAGTTGATAATGAAGAAGCATGCATCAGTGCAGTTGTATGTGGCTAGTAGTCTTATTTCGCAGGCATCTATGTGGCTAAAGCAGAGATGGAGGCATAAGTTGACAGGCTTCTTATGAAAAGGAGATCGAGAGGTAAGTTCTGAAAACTTCCTTTCTCTTCTATATGATTTCTTACTATTCTTAGAGCATTTCTGTGTGTGTGAGAGAGTCAAATGAGATGAGGGATCATTCTTTTTCATGAGAGAGGAGATTATGGGTCATTTCAATGGGTGGTTGAGTCGTGGGTAGTTGGGGGCTTCGATCAACTAGGTATTTAGGGTCAGCTTTAGGTAGTTATAAGTCAACATTATTGATGCTAAAATTTTTAATATTATAAGTGCTTATCTTCCTCAAGTAGGTTTGGATAAGAGATTAAAATTAAAATTTTGGAATGAATTAGAAGAATTAATACAAAATATACCTCTTAAAGAAAGAGTTTTTATTACAGGAGATTTAAATAGACATGTTGGTGAAGGGTAGATGATTTTAGAAGCATCCATGGTGGCCATGAGTTTGGAAAGACAAATGAATGTGGTAAGACTATATTAGATTTTTCTTTAGCTTAGGATTTCTTAATAGCTAATTCATTATTTTGAAAAAAAGAGATGAGCATCTTATTACTTATAAAAGGGATATAGTAAAACACAGATTGATTATTCTCTTATAAAAAAATTAGATCATTTAGAATGCAAAGATTGTAAACTTATTCCGAGTGAAAATTTATGTACCCAACAAAAAAAGTAAAACAATTTTTTAGGATTAGATGGGGGCATTTAAAGAATATTAACAAAAGCATTTTTAAGAGTAAGACTTTAGATCTTAAGATTTTGTTTGTGCATGAGGATGCCAATATTATGTGAGAAAAAGTAGCTTGTGATATTAAGAATATTACAAAAGATGTGCTTTGAGTTTCGAAGGGAAAAGCTCCTTATAGTAAAAAACATTTGTGGTGGAATCCAAATGTACAAGAAAACATAAAAAATAAGAAGATTTATTATAAAAATTGGTTTAAATGTAAAAATTCTTATAATTGGAAAAGCTATAAAGAGGCTCGTAAAGAATCCAATAAAGTTATTTGCTATAAAAAGAGCTTAGCTTTTAATGATTTATATAATAGATTAGATACTAATGAGGGAGAAAGATATATGTATAAGTTAGCCAAACAAAGAGATAAGAGTAGTAAGGATTTAATTCAAGTGAAATGTATTAAGGATTAAGATCAAAAAGTACTTTTCTTAGAATATGATATTCAACAAAGATGGATGAGGTATTTTGTTAAACTTTTTAATGAAGAATTTGAAAATACAATTGACTTTAGTAACTTTTTCACCCTAAATAAAAATAGTTATTTTTGTTTTTATTGTCGTATAAATAAAACTGAAGTTGGAGAGGCTTTAAAGAAAATGAAGTGTGAAAAAGCTGTTGGACCTGATGATATTTTAATAGAGATATGGAAATGCTTAGGAGATGAAGGAATTTCTTGGCTTACTAAACTTTTTAATACTATTTTGAAGACTAAAAAGTAAGCTATTACTTGTGTTCAATCACAAGGTGGTTTGACCAAGTATTTTCCTATTTTGGTTGGATTACATCAAGGATTAGCCTTAAGTCTATATCTTTTTGCTTTAGTCATGGTTGTTCTCACCAGACATTTGCAAGAGGATGTACCTTGGTGTATGCTTTTTGCTAATGACCTAGTGAGGGGATTGTGACTTTGGGTAATCAAGTCATTAATAAGAGTACATGTTGTAGATATATTATTCAGAGTGATGATGAAATTGATGGGGATATTATCAGTAGAATTCAAGTAGGATGGTTGAAGTGGAGGAATGCATCAGGCTTATTGTGCAATAAAAAAGTCCCCTCAAACATATGGGAAAATTCTTTAAGATGGTGGTGAGACCTGTAATGCTTTATGGTGTCGAATGTTCGCCATAAAAAGAGAAGCATAATACTAAGTTAAGTGTTGCAGAGATGAGGATGCTTAGGTGGATGAGTGACTTGACCCTTAGAGATAGGATATGAAATAAGCATATACGTGAAAAGGTTAGAGTAGCTCCAGTGAAAGATAAGATTAGAGAGAGTCACCTTAGATGGTTTGGTCACATTAAATGGAGGCCTTCTAATGACCTGATTAGAAAAGTTGAGGTATTAGATTTAACTTATGTTAAGAAAGGTAGAGGTAGACCTAAAAAGACTTTGTTAGAAAAAAATTAGAAATGATCTTTCTTTATTAGATTTAAATGAGAATTTGACTTTTAACCATACACAATGGCAAAAAAGGATTCATGTAGCCAACCCCATGTAGTGGGACAAAGGCTTGTTGTTGTTGTTGTATGCCAAAATCCTATCTAGCTCTTCTTTATAGTGTATACTCAGATGAACCTCCACATCATCAGCAGATAATCTCTTTCCAAAATCAGATACTCACTTCCTTAGACAAGATACATGAAATATATTATGTATATCAGACATATGATCAAGTAATAATAACCTGTAAGAAGAATTACCAATCATCTCAAAAGGTTAAATGTACCTTGGACTCAGCTTGCTGATTCTTTCAAATCTATTGAAATATTTCATCTGGCTAACTTTTGTTGCAACTCAAGCTCACAAGTTTATGTTTTTTATGATAACAAATATTGTGTCTCATATCCTTATGGCTATTTATATTTGAAATATATTTTTGTTTGTGTGTACTAATATTTTAGAAATTTCATGCACCATCCAACGAAGATTCAAGGTTCAAGATTGGATATAATATGTTATGCTGTAAAGATTTTTGTAATATTCATTGATATATTTTTTATTTCTTGAGTAAAGTCCTATAAGGGTGTATATTAGCTTGGTGACCATACAAACACACACTCAAGGGAAGTGAGATTGAGTCAAAATCAAAAGTTCAATTTTTAAACTAATCATAATATACAATTTATATCGTACTATATAATTAGCTCATCTAATTAATCATACAAGACGATTTAGATCATCTAGGATGATTAGTTATGATCATAACAAATAATTATAAATCATAATTTATGCAAGATTTTGAATTTTATATTTATTTCTAATCATCCAAAATGATGTACATCGTATTGGACAATCAATGAAAATAATGTCTAAATTGATTCTATAACTAGACGACTAATTATGATTGATTTGTTCAATCCGATCATCCAGGATAATTAGTGATGATCGTACTATATGACTGAGAGGATGCATGGGATGAACCCTAATCTTACAGGATGAAATACAATAATTATTCATCTAATTATTTAGGATGATCCCTAATATCGTACTGGACGATCAGTACAAATTTGAACTAATTGTATTGGACTATCCAGCGATCATCCATGACTATCAGGTCAAATTATGCACATTGTACAAGATGATCATGTGATCATACTGGATGATTTTTTCCAACAAGAATTGAGCTTTCAAGGTTTTTCAAATTCTGTACATCATATTAAACAATCTTGTGATCGTAGTGGATGATCTTTGCTGTCAGAATTGAATTTCTAGTTATTTTCAAAACCCTCTATTTAAGCTTTCTCTAAAGACAATGTAATTATCTTTGGCATGCATTGAGTCTTTGTTCTTTTGGAGAAAACTTAAAGAGAGAGCCTTGAAAGGGATAGAGGAATGTGTGGAGTTTGAGTAGGAGAAGATCCTTGTGAGTTTTAAGGGAGTGTGGAGGGGATTTTACATGGTTTCTCTAGCAAGCTTGTATATTAGTACCATCGAATTTAAGATTTTTCTTGAGGGAAGTTTTAGGAAGAAGAAGACCTCTTTGGTGTCAAAGGATCCGACTACTCCATCGCATCGGGGAAGGTGAAAGGGATTCGTGGTTCTCTGCCATCTCCTAGAGTGAGAAAAAGGACTCAATGTTCTCTGACTATGAAAGGAGTTTCGATCCTTTATCGTACCGAGTTGCTGTTAGAGATTTTGTAAGGGCTTCTCCTTCCAGCTGTGGGGGCTAAAGGAGAGTCATTAAAAGTTTAGTACAATACATAGAACAGGTGGTTCTAAGGAGTGAATGTAGGTCAGGTTGATTGACTTAATATAAAATCTAATGTATTTGTTCTTGGATTTTTTTTTGTACTTTATTTTCTACATTTATTTCTGTGTTAATTGTGTGGTTGAAAATCTCTAATTTTTTTTATTATTATGAAATTACTTTGCTTCCGCATCAAGAGATGAAACTATTAGTTTTTAGATGTTGAAAAGCTTTAAAAAGAGGGATTTTTCTTTTTGTTTAAAGAAGTTTTTAAATCACCAATTCACCCCCCTCTTAGTTCATCTCGAGCTAGTTCTATAAAGGATTCACAACCCTCACAAACTTTCAAGTGGTATCAAAGCAAGGTTCATAAATTAAGTTTTAGAAAACTTTTGAGAAAAGATCAATAGCTAACTTTGAAAATCATAATATTGCGGAAAGATATTCAATCATGTAATAACCTTTATTTGAAAATATTTATTTTGATTTTTTAAAATTTGTATGTCTGCATTCTTGCATTCAATTAATTATTGAATGTGTCAAATAATTCAAACTGGTTATTGATGTACCATCATGTATTATAAATGAAGTTAAAATTGATATTATTTTTGCTGAATGGAGTAGAATAGAACAATTAAATATTCAATTGAATGCTAAATGCTTGAATTATTTTTTGTGTCTTGAATTCTGAAGATAGCATGAGAATCTCTACATGTACTACTAGCAAAAAAATTTGGGATAAATTATACACTAGATACGAAGTTACTAATGAAATTAAGCAATTTAAGTTGAATATTCTATGCATGATTATGAACTTTTTTGTATAAAACCTTATGAGACGATCTTAGATATGTATATTGTTAGGAATTTGTGTGTTTAAAAAGGGGACTAAATTTTAATTTAGATTTTTAAACTACCAATTCACCCCCCTCTTGGTAGCCTTGGGACATTCGCTTAGGCTTAACAACCTAAGTACTAGACTCAACAAGTTAACATATATTAGGTTTAATCAAATTATGGCATAATTATATGCTTTCCGTATAGAAGTTTCAAACTTTAAAAAGGTCAATAAAATTCTACATTGTCAGCTAAATAAATTTTATGCTAAAGTTACTATTATATATGAATCAAAAGACTTAAATAATTATTTTATTGATAATCTAATTGGCTCACTCATTTCCTACGAGCAAAGAGTGAGTCAAAAACTTTTGGATACATGTGAAACTATAGTGGTAAAAGTTGAAGACAAGAATAAAACTAGCTTAGTAGATAATAAGTGTGAGGAAATAACATCAATAATAAGAAAATTTGAAAATCTATGATAATGCAAGCATCAACATCAATAAAATTGGAATAAAGATAAACATGGTAGGAATATTAAGATTTTTATGATGTTATTTATTTTAGGTGTAGGAAACTCGTACATATGAAAAATCAATAATCTAATATGAAAACACTTCATGCAAAGGAAAATAATAAAAATATACCAATTGTAATAATGACTAATGATAAAAAGGAAAAGATCTCTTAGGCAAAACTAGCTTCTAAATCACCAAAATAGGAGCAAGATGATGAGGTATAAAGTTTTGTTTGTGTGTTTATCTGTGTTATAGTTAATGCATGCGTATATGTTCTTTGTTTTATTTTTGTTCGTTGTGAATATTTTATTTTCTTTATTATTTTAGTGTTTTGTTATTTATGTTTGTAATTTTTTTTTTATTTTATGTATGTTTTTTAGAACACTCTTTGATCATCACCCTCAAATCTCATCTTTCACCGTATTTGCAGAAGAGAATCAATCAATTTTAACATTTTTTTAATTGAAAAATTTACCTTTTTTACTTAAAATTTTTTATAAGTGATTATTGACTTCTCAAAATAGTTAAAGAAAGAAAATTTGATGATTATCCCTATTCCTCTAACTCTTTTAGTGGTGTAATTTCTTTTTGAATCAAAAGTTATTTCAAATTAAAAGTTAAATCAAGAAATAAAAATCTATTTGATCTTCCTACAGTTCTCTATCTGATTTGAATATTTTCGTAAATTAATGAGTCTATTTCAAATTTTCTTACTCACGTTGTCTATATATATATCAGATGGATCAAATTTTGATTTGTGGTTTACTCTTTTCTATAAAAGATAGTAGTTCATCTTCTCTTATATTTGGAAGATAATCTCACAGCTACAATTATTTAAAGATTTAAAAAGGAAGCAAGCTGGAAAACGAAAAGAGGCACAAAATGAGTCCAAAATAAAAAAAATGTGCAATGTCCGCTAAATAATTACAAGATGCACAAAGTGTATTAAAAAAAATTAAAAGATACACAAAGTGCGCCATAATTGATAATGAGGCATAAAATGAGCCAACAATAAGATAGCTTTCTCCTTCATGTCAAGTCTTTAAATCTTAGACAAATTCATATGCCAATTGATATCGTCCACACTTGAATTTAAAAATCATGATTTCTGGCTCATCACTTTGCAATGCTATTCTCTTAAGATATATTTATGAAAATAAGCTTGAAATGATTACATTTATTTTCTAATTTATTTTTTAAATTCGATTTTTATTTAAAAAAAAAAGACTTTAACATGTAAGGAGCTTGAACTAAGGTTAATAAAATTCAAATTTTTAAACTTTCTAGATCTTAGTGCGATCAATTTATTTCTTAATAAGCTTTTGAATAAATTTAAGATGTAACTTTCTCATTTCGATAAAATTTATTGAAATTAATTGATTCTTCTTAAACATCACCACTAGCTTCACCTGATTAGGGTCAGTTTGATCTTTTGTGTTTGCTTCATTTTTCTATTATTTCTTTCTTTTTTTGTACTTCTCTTCTTTTTGTTAATGTTAAAGGAGAAGAATGTATTTATCTAGTTGCATTTGTTCATCTATTATTTCAATTTATTTTCTTTTTCTGAGTTTCTTAATTTCAATTGTCTTAAATTTTTTAAAAAAATATTTTTGGTATCCCTTATTTTTTAATATAATTATCTTAGTGAGGGAGATTAGATAAAAAAAATATTTTTTTTATAAATTCACAAATTCAATTAATAATGTTTGTCATCATAAAAAAGGAGAGATTGTTGCAAATCGAGCTCACGAGTTTATTTTTTTTATGATACCAAACAATAGGTCTCATATACATGTCTATTTATATTTGTAATATATTTTTGTTTATTTATGTACTAATATTTTAGAAATATCATGCATCATCTAACAAATATTTAATGCTCAAGATTGGGTAGAATATGTTATGTTATAAAGAGTTTTGTAATATTTATTGATATATTTTTTATTTCTTAAGTCAAGTCCAGTAAGGGTATATGCTAGATTTATGACCATGCACACACACACTTAGGGGAGAGTGAGATTGAATCAAAATAAAAAATTCAATTTTTGAACTAATCATACTGTACGATTTATATTATATTATACTATCATCTCATCTAACTAATCGTACTAAATGATTTAGATGGTCTAGGACAATCAGTTATGTAATGAAAAATAGATGTCAATCATAATTTATGCAAATTTTAAATTCCATATTTTGTTGAAATAGTCCAGGATGATGTACATCGTACTGGACGATTTATGAAAACCATGCCTAAATTGATCCTATGATTATAGAACTAATTATGATTAATTTATTCAATCCAATCGTCCAGGATGATCAGTGATGATTATACTGGATGACCAAGAGGAAGCATGGGATGTCCCCAATCATATTAGATGAAATACCATAATTATTCATCTAATCATCCAAGATGATCCCTAATATCATACTGGACGATCAGTACAAATTTGAACTGATCATATTGGACTATCCGTCGATCATCCAGGACTATCAAATCAAATTCTAGATATCATACATGATGATCCTACAATCATACTGGATGATATTTGCCGATAGAATTGAGCTTCTAGGATTTTTTAAATTTTGCATATCTTATTGGATGATCTTTGCCGCCAAAATTAAATTTCTAAGGTTTTTGTTGCAAATCTATTTTCATGACCTATGTTTTGATGATTGACAAACACTATTGATTCTCTTGGACTGTCTGTTACTTCTAACTTTTAAGGAATCGAAGATCGGACAAACAAACGAAGCTAGTTCAAGATTGCGTAGGTTTAGGGTTGAGTCAGTCTGTACTTTGTTTTTTCTCTTCTTGAGTCTATTTGTAATGTTCAAAGAGACTGATGCTAAGTAACCCTACACACACACACTTGAGAGACTTAGAATTTCTATTTTTACTCATATCGGCCAGGATGATATTTACATCGTCCTGGACGATCAGGCTTAAAACAGAAAGTCTAAATAAGGATTCTTAATTAAGGCATCCATCATTAATAGATCGTCCTGGACGATACGTGTATCAGCTAGGACGATAAGCTCAAAACAGAAAGAAGTTGCCGCCATAGACAATTAAGGTATACTATATTTTTTAATAATCGGCTAGGACGATCATTGATCGGTATGGATGATATTCATAAATTATGCCTTAATTGATCAGGAAATCAAGGGAGTAATTAAGGATGATTGATATAATCATATCATCCTGGACGATCGCAGGATCAGCCAGGATGATCTACTCAAAAACCTTGGTTACTTCAGGACGATAAATATCGGCAAACTCATATCCATGGCTATTCTCAGGACGATTTTTCTCTAATTAGAACTGATCGTCCAGCCCCCTCTTGGTTAGCTTGGGCCAGTTTTATAGGGCTTAACATCCCTAACGAACTTTCAATTTTTAAAGACCTTTTTTATGATTTCTCCAAATACATTGTAAATGCCTTTAGTATGCATTGAGTCTTCATTCTTTTAGAGAAAACTTGAAGAGAGAACATTGAAAGGGAGAGAGGAAATGGTTGAGTTTGAAAGAAAAAAGATCCTTGTGGGTTTCAAGGGAGTGTAGAGGGGATTTCACATGGTTGCTTTGGCAAGCTTGCATCTTAGTGCCATCAAATTCAAGATTTATCTTGAGCGAAGTTTCAGGAGAAAGAAGATCTCTTTGGTGTCAAAGGACCCGACTACTCCGCTGCACCAAAGAAGGTGAAAGGGATTCGTGGTTCTCTTCCATCTCTTGGAGTGAGAAAAAGGACTCAAGATTCTTTTCCTATAAAAGGAGTTTTGGTCCTCTACTGCACTCGGTTGGTGGAAGAGATTTTATAAGGGCTTCTTCACCTAGTTATGGGGAGCTAAAGATTTAGTGGCATACTTGGAACAAGACGTTATGAGGAGTGGATGTAGGTCAGGTTGACTAAACCACTATAAAATCTGGTGTGTTTTTTTGTTTTTATTTTTTTTCTACACTTTATTTTTTGTATTTATTTTTGTATTAATTGTGTGGTTGAAAATCTCTGATTTTTTATTATTGTGAAATTACTTTGCTTCCGCATCAAGAGATAAAACTATAAATTTTCATATGCTAAAAAATTTTTAAAAGGGGGATTTTCTTTTTGTTTAAAGAAGTTTTTAAATCACGAATTCAACACCCCCCCCCTCCCTCTTAGTTAGTCTCGAGCTAGTTTTATAAAGGGTTCACAATCCTCACAAACTTTTAACTTTAATATAAAAAAAAAAAACACCAACCTGAAATTCCACCAGCTTGTGTTCCTAATCATAATACTTCTTATGTCTATCCTATAGAGCTCTTAATTTTTCTCTGATTAACTGAATTTTTATTGTAGTGTCATCCACAAAAGTTGATCCTATCACCTATCTGTCACCCACTTCTGTCAAAGATAAAGGTGTCATGCACTTCCTACCATACAGGGCTTCATAAAGATCCATGCCAATGCTGGAAAGATAATTGTTATTATATGCAAACTCTATCAGTGGGACATGATCCTCTCAACTGCCTCCAAAGTCCAAAACAAAGAGTCTCAAAAGATCTTGCAATACCTGAATAGTCCTTTTAGATTGTTCATCTATCTACAAATGAAAAGCTTTACTAAAATTCAATTTTGTACTGAGACCCTACTGAATGCCTCTCCATAATCTAGAGGTAAACCATTCATCACGATTGGATATAATCACCTTCGGCACACCATATATTTTGATCAATTTGTTAGATCGGAATAAAATATGCTGACTTCTTCAAACGATCAACAACAACCCAAATGGCATAATGTTCCTGCCTCGATCTAGAAAACCAATAGTAAATTCCATCGTCGCCTTTTCTCATTTCCACTCAGGGATATGTAATGACTGCAGAAGAGCACTTAGTCATTAATGCTCTGCCTTTACTAACTAATAAGCCTCACACTTCAAAACAAACTCGCCTATATCTTTCTTCAATCTAGAACGCCAAAATATACATTTTAAATATCCATACATTTTGCTACTTGCTAGATGAATGATATAACCCGAGTAATGTGCCTCATGTAGGATTTCAACTTTTAGATCACCAACATAAGGAACCCATAATATATCATTATAGAAAATGACTCCAAAATCAAATAAAGAGAGTTCATGTCTCTTACCAGCCTTAGTATACTCACTAAACTTCAAATACTCTATATCTAATTTTTTAGCTTCTTGAATTCTTTCCTGTAGAGTAGGCTAAATAATCATTTGAGCTAATAATTTTGGATTTGTATCAACATATAACACCTTTATCTTCAATTTCTCTAAATCATGAATAAGAAAGTCTACAGAAGTAAGCAAATAAATAGAAGTACCTGAATATAATTAGGGGCACTACTTCTATAGGTTTAGTGCTTCCTTCCCTTATTTATGCTTTATATGTTAATGTTGGTGTTAGGGGAGATGAGTTTAAGGTGCAATTTTTTCCCATCTCTGCTCTGGTTAAATAAAATCTTAAGTTTTAAGTAAGCAATAGGAGGTGAAGAGGGAGGGCCTAGTGAACCCTAGTGATAAACTTCTTACTTCTTTTTTTACTTTATTCTTCTATGAGTAAACATAATATGAAATTTCTTGTTATTTATTCCATATCTTGCTATATCTTCTATTTTGGGTTTATAATATAAAGAGCATATTAAGTACTAATGTAGACTCTTATTTAATAAAAATAATGATGTTTTCAATATCTCTCCTTCTAAATTTAATGCATACAATAATCATGTATGTAATTAAAATCTAGTGTGACATATAATCTCGATGGAGAAATGCAAGAACAATAAGGAATATTGAAATGAAATATTTGCATGCTTAAACATATGATGCTTGAATATTCTAGGTTCTATGGTGATAGTAAAATTGTAAAAAGTCAAACAATCTTTTTTTTTTTTCACTCCTACAAGCTCAATAGAGATCTAGATATGTATATTCTTTAATCCATATCATCACTTAAGAGTGTGATTAGAAAATATATATTGTTTACATATATCATTCTAAAATATTTTATCAAAATTGTATCAACTTTATTACTTACTTTCATTATGTAGAAGAAACTCAAAAATCTTATTTTCATTTCAGTAGAATAAATTCATGTATTTATAGTAGCAATAGTAATTTTATTGCAATATAGTATATTACTTCTATTTATATTTGACACTCTAGTTTATCACTATATAACTTAATTTAGCATTTATACTTATGTAAATTAGTGGGCTATTTTAAATTTTATATAAAAAAGCTTAATCATATTTCAAATCAAACAAATTTTATATTAGCTCATTATTATCTTATCGCATCACACACCCCCATCTGAGAGACAGACCAATTTCTTGTCATAAATTCATTTATTTATTTTAGGGTTATTGAAATTACTTTTGATAGGCGTTAATAGCCTCATAAGTAAAAAATTTCTAATTCAGCTCAATGGATATGATCAATGTATGAGCAAACTATCTCTCACATACGTGAGATTGATGCTGGATTAAAAGTATAACAATTGTTACTTTTAATGCACAATTCCCTTAAACAGATCTCGAAATGTGCATTTATAAAAAAATTTATGAGAACTTCCTTTGATAGCTCATCCTGCAGCGCCTGTAGGATGAGCAGGCTCTACGCCTATAAGCATCCTCTTCCTGTGAAGCCTAATGCCAAAAAGCTTTCAAAGATGGACATTATTATGAAACATTAACAACAAGCCTTTGTCATATTATGTGTAGTCAGCTATATGAATTCTTTTTTTTTCTTTATTGTGTCTTGTTAAGAGGACATTGTTACAAAACTAACCAATAAAACTACAGGAAAAAAAAATGATAACCAGACAGGTTTGAACTTGCTCAAAATTCCCAAGTAAGAGGATGTCAAATTATCAATCAGCCAGGAAGGTACTTCGAGCTTGCCAAAAAGTTCAAATTTGTCTAAAATTGAAAAATAAAATAGATTTAGATTTCATTTGGGACAGCTTTCTTATTGTTTTCTAAAACAACTTTTTAATAAAAAAATTTTTATTTCAAAAAAAAAAAAATGTACTAAAAAGCTGCAATAGAAAGTAATAAGAAAGCTATTCCAAACAAAATCTTAGTTCAATGATAACCACATTTCCATGTATTTATTAGGAGGGAGAGAGAGAAGCCAAAAACTTTCTTCATTAATTCGCATAATCTGAATTCTACCTAAGGGTGAGTATTTATAGACTACAAAGACTACCGACTCGTTAAAACTGATAACAATAATAACCTATTAAGCCTATCCATTTAAGATCCACAACAACAAATTGACTCATCCAACTCCACCCCACACTTACTCCCAAACAGAGATCCTTTAAACAGTAGATGTGAGCAATTGAAGATCCATTTTATCAAATTTGTATTACCATTTAGTTCAAAAACAACAAAAAAAATAAAAATTTTATGTCAAAAGGAAAATAAACAGAAACACACATCCACACTAAGTATCATACACGATTAAACATGAGATGCATATGGCTGTCTAGTACCAACAAAAGCCCGCACATTTCAGCATCGATATTTATTGCATCTTCTTATCCTGTTTCCCATGAAAATTGAGTACAAAGATGAATCTTTTGGGGATTTAATCATTCCTTGATTTTGTCATTCTTTCCCAACTTGAAAAAAGTAGTCTAAGCAGCGAGTAGAGAATAGTTGTTATACACGCTTTGATAAGGTTCCAGCATGTGGAGGGCCAATACCAGGGATAAAGCAGTCTAAAGAAGAAGCTGATGATGTGCCTTGGATATTGCCCAACCTGTGTAAATACAAGAGAATTGTAAAAAATAACAACAAAAACAACAACAATAACAACATCAAGCCTTTATCCCACCATGCGGTTGGCTACATGAATCATTTTTTCTCCATTGAGAGAATGTTAAGAGTCAAATTCTCATTTAAATCTAATAAAGAAAGATTATTTCTAATATTTTCTAACCATAGCGCAAAAAACACCTGCGGATATATACTTCATAGATTGCCAACAGCTATCAATTTCATGTGAAAATAATGGAGAATCTACTAAGGCAGAGTAACTTTCTTTCATTACTTAAGTACTAATGCCAACAAGGTCTTTTAGGTTGTTTTATTATGCAACCTACCAAAATAGCAGTAGGTGATCGCCAGACAGACACCCAGCAATAAATTAATCTGTTGTCTTGGAAATCTGGAGAGAGTCATGCAAGCCCTGGTAAATTCCCAAAGATTATCCATTATATTATTCATATAAATTTGATAATATGATACAACCCTATTGATAGGATTGTGATAAATGTTAAATTGGAGGATGCCTACAACTCTAGAAATTAGGAGGAAAGAAGAAGAGATCAGAATATTTCATTCATTCATGCCCTAATAACCTTAAGAAGCGCCTCCTAACGACTCCCTTTGACTCAATAACTACCAATAAAACCTAAAACAAACTACCTATCACAGTTATTTACCTACTGGCCGATATTAGAGATTCATATCAGAATATTTCATCTTTGAAAACTTCATTGAATCGTCGCATGCATTACATTTTCCTTTCATTTCACCTCTTTAACTACATTCAATTGTCGAAGTGATTTGTTATTCTTGTGCAGCACGTGTAAAATGGTGTATCGCCCTCTGTTTCCCACTAAAAAATTTTGAAAAAACCTTTGAATGCTGGCTCATGTTCTGCACCATTATAAGGCATGATGTATCATTTCCAATATCCACTTAATATCAGTTAATAGGTTTCATATGTTTTCTAAATTCCAATTTAGCCTCTAAAATTTAATAAATTAACACTAATCCGCTGGTGAAGTTGAAAGAGCCAGCATCTGATATGCTTCGTATGAGCATCAGTACTATGCTTTTATAAAGCCTCACCTAATAGGCTAATAGTAAAAACCTAGAATTGTAGAACAACCATTATTTCAGCGAAGACAAGGATATGATTTAGTTTGAATTGAATATTAATTGAGGCTGTGATTTGAGGTCAAGGACTTAGCTCTCTGGTGTTAGAGTGGCCCGGAAGTGCGATACTTAAAACTTCAAAATCAGAAAGGCCTGTGAGAGCTTAGTTAAGGGAAGCCCAGCAATTATAGCTTTAGTTTGATTTAATTTGAAATCTAATATTAATTGAGGCCTTGATTTGAGAGCCAGAACTTAGAACTTGGCTCTCTGATATAGAATATCTCGTAAGGGTGAGACTTATGAGTTAGAACAATGAGCCAGAAACTTCTGTGAGAGTACAGGGTCAAGACTTGAATGGAATATTTTAGAATTGATTTGATTTAACTGCATTGAACTTGGGGTGGGTCCTTTCAACTTATGCCCGTCAAAGAGACCACACTCATGACTAGAGATTGATAGGCATGTCTAACTTGAGTCAAGTGATACATGGAAAATAAGGCTAGGCAACTTAGACCTTGGACTATTTCAGATAAAATATGAGATCATATTGAACCAAATTGTCCCACCAGTACTAAAATATTTTCGAAGGAGTTAATGAAATTTACTAGCACGGACACATAAGTGGAGAAGGAAATATTTATATTGAATGTAGACTGCATATGTCCTTATAAAGTTTATCGGCTACTTTAACCTTTTGAAGGCCAACAAATAGATCCCAATAGGTACAGAGTAAGTCTATAGTATGTCATACATATTAGCATTGATCAATTATGAGGTTTAAAAATTTCAGCATATGAGCTATGATATTTTTATAGCGCTTGGCCTATCTCAGCATCTGAACCTAACCAACATAAAGTTTTTATGTCGCTGACCATATGAGGGGGGGTTTTGATATCCCAAATCCTTATTGGGAGGAATTCAAGACACGGATCTCTATGGGGATATATTTGGTTCGCTTGATTGGATTAGTTTTGCAGAAATCAGACTACTACGAGAAGAATTTTTGCATCCCAAACCTCGGGATAATTTTGAACTTGTTTGCCCAAAATTTACTAGAACTAGATGTGCAGATCTTTATCACCCATACTTTCTAGAATGTCTAAATTTTGCTCAAGACCAAGTCTCTACGATAATTTAAATTTGATTACCAATTTTGTTGGGACTAGGTCGTCCTAATCAAAATAGCTATAGGGTGGCTAAATTTCTCTCAAGATTAGGCCTTTGTTATTAGAGTTCTCCAAGTTGCCTGCCTTTTCTCAAGACTAGATCATTTTCATCTAGAGTTCTCTACAATACCTGAATTTTGCTCAGCACTGAGTTTTTTTATCTACAGTTCTCTGAGGTAATTTTTGAATTTGATTGCCTAATTTTATTGGGAATAGGTAGCTTAGTCTTCTTTGGGATGCCTACAATTTGCTCAATATTAGGATTTTTGTCAAGTTGACTTCTTGTAGGTGCCTAAATTCAGCACAATACTTGATTTTTGTCATTCAGACTTCTCTTATCATAATTGATTAACTCCATGCCTAAAAGGTGAAACTTTACGGGATATTCAATCTACAATTTTTTTCTTTTTTTTGAACTTATGTATAAAATATTCAATCTACAATATGCATTGTAAATGTTTCAACTTACGCACTTTATTGCACTTCATTCCTTCTTACGTACATAGATTAATTATATCAATTATTGTTGATTAGGATTGGTACAAGATTTAGACAACTATAACTAAAACTAATTGCGTTCCTATTATCCATTCTCTAAACTTTATTTACTCATTTTACGCCCCTAAATATCATAAATAACCATCTATGAAAGCATGAACAAACAACAAGCTTAATTGACACTAGGATCATTCATACAAAGTAATTAAAGGGAAAAAAACATAATACACTATATCAAGGAAATGGTGAATATATCACATCTTTAAAAGCAGAAGAACTCCTTACAAGGATATGACGAAAGTAGGAGAAAGGTTACTCACAGGAAATAGAAGATCCAATGAACCCCAGGCTGCATGGCGAACAGCTCGTGTAGGATACATAGGCCCTCCAGGAGAAGTGAAACTATAGAGACAGGCCTTCAATCTCGTACTAGTAGTCATCCTCAATTCAAGACCTCAAGGACACATACGTAACTTATTAAATTATATGCAAGCAAGCTCCAGCTCAGTAGTAAGTAACGCTATTATAGTTACCTTGGAGGGCTCTCAAACTGGAGAGGTAATGTAGAAGTACTGGCTCCACCTTCAGCTTTTGAAGCTGGAAAGAACATGATAGGGAAAGAAAGATCATCCATGTAAAAAATGTGGCAAATACTGTACACTCGGTATAGCATTCATAATGACGATACCTGATCAGTAAGCTCAATCACAAAAACATCAACAGGACCCCCAATCAAAAAGGTATTTGTAAAGATAGGAAAATGCTTCAAGAATCTTTCAAGCATGTGATCTACATCATGAAAAGATATTAACAAAGCGTTCACAACATAAAATACAACAAACAAAAAATTAGCATATTGGAAAACAAATGAAACATACCAAAGTTGTAAAAAAATAAAAATTTGGAAAGAAGATGAAACAGATCTCGACGAGCCTACAAAAGTGATAAATGGAAGTAAGTTGTCATTTCCTTGTGCAGTTGACAGAAAAGGCAAATGGTACCTGCAACGATATTTTTTCCAGGCGAGTAGGTACTAGAGCAACATCTTCCAGAAGATACTGTTTTTGCCAAAGAAAAAAATGCTATCAGACAAGGAAATCTATATATAGAGGATAGGGGTTGTTGAAGATAGAAAACAGGACAAGCATCTCACACGAAACAGAGATAAAAAACGTCTTGAATTTGTTTGGATGTCAATCCTGCCAAAGATAAGCAAACAAAATGAACTGGATCAGATTAACATTGTAATAGAGGAAACAAAACTAAAACTAAAAGATACAAACCCAAATAATAAATTGAGTAGAATGTCCAACGAAAAGAAGAAATTAAAAAATAATAAACCGAATAGAACAATAGGCAAGAGGAACTATTCATACTTTTTAAAGTGTGACAAGAAACACAAGTTTAATTTTGATAGAAAGAAAAAAAGAGAACATGAAGTCAAAGAACACAAATATGCTTTTCATAACCCCCGAGGCATTTAAATAACCTTAAATGATGGAATGGCATAATAAATAACCATCTACGAAAGCATCAACAAAAAAACAAGCTGAATTGACACTAGGATCTTTCATAGAAAGTACTTAAAGGGAAAAAAACAGAATACACCATATCAAGGAAATGGTGAATATATCACATCTTTAAAGATAGAACTCCTTACAAGGATATGATGAAAGTAGTAGTTTTGCATTCATAATCATTAGACTAGACGTCCTACAACAAATTGATATCAGAGCTAATGGTTTTTATTATTAATTATTATTATTTATTTTAACATTAGATATAGTTTTGCATTCATAGTTTTGCACCCATTTGATTCCATAAGATTTAAATGTGCTAAATCAAAACTATAGGGTCGTGCTTTATCGTTTTGGTGATTACTATAAGTGAAACTAAATCTGTACGGGTTGACCTAAACACAAACTTAAGGCGCAATATTTGTACTTAGAGAGTATATGGATTAATTGCATGAACACTTTCAGAATTATAAGCAAGATGAGCATGGTGTGTGCGAAATTATGATAGTTTTACAAGTTTGATAACTAAAAATTATTTGCTTTGATAATATTTTATTACCATTAATTATTTTATAAAAGATTTTAGAATAGAGATTAACAATGAATTAAGCTATAAAGAAACAACAATATCATCTAAGATTTTATCTAGATACTTAATGTGGAGATACTAGAATTTGTTACGACTATCACACCAATAACTAAAATAACTAAAGAATAATCATTACCTTCTCCCCTTCAAGCATATCAACCTATACCAACGAGGGAAACATGCATAACTAAATCAAAGCTTATAAAAGAAACTAAAATTTATAAATATCATTTCAATAATGCATTAGTTATATAAGAAGATTTCCAACTACAATGAATCTATATCTCACTGTGTTGAATTTGAATCTATCTATATTTGAACAT
This sequence comes from Dendrobium catenatum, assembly GCF_001605985.2. NCBI lineage: Eukaryota > Viridiplantae > Streptophyta > Magnoliopsida > Asparagales > Orchidaceae > Dendrobium > Dendrobium catenatum. Next base: position 758,496 of record NW_021319279.1, on the reverse strand, counting down.
TATTATTTGCTTGAACCCAAACTTGAATAAGAGCTGCTATTTGAGTTAGGAATTGAATATAAACATGAGATCATACGTGAATTAGAATTTGAATATACCATTATGTCAAAATAATATCTGAAATTAAACCTCTAAAAAAAATTATGTCTAAAACTAAAAATGAAACTGAACCTATATTTGAAGAAGAGCTGGAATTTGAGCCTGAAATCAAATTTCTTTAAAGGATTAACCCCATATCTAAATTTCAACTAAACATTGGATTTGAAATTACAATTGAACTTAAGATCACAAATGAACTAAACTGCAAGTAGAACCTAAATCTAATATTGATTATGAATATGAGCTGCTATGTGAGTTGTATGTCGAGCCAAATAAATCATGCATATTGTAGTTGAAGAGTCAATTGCCAAACTGACAAAATGATTCCTAAAATGAAAGTAAGCATATAATTCCTTTTGAAGATGACAAATCAATTGAACAAGTTGAATTGACGACAACGACAACAACAACAACAACATCAAGCCTTTATTCAATATGTGGGGTCGGCTACATGAATCATTTTTCTCTATTTTGTCCCGTTAAGAGTCAAATTCTCATTTAAATCTAAGAAAGAAAAGTCATTTCTAATATTTTCCAACCAAGTATTTTTAGGTCTACATATATCTTTCTTAACATAAGTCAAATCTAATACATCTACTCTCCTAACCATGTCATCAGAAGGACACTGTTTTATGTAACCAAACTATCTAAGGCAACTCTCTCTAATCTTATCGGCCACTGGAGCTACACCAACCTTTTCGCGTATATGCTCATTTCGTATCCTGCCTATAAGACTAAAGCCACTCAACCATTTGAGCACCCTCATCTCTGCAACACTTAACTTAATATTACACTTTTCTTTTAGTGGCCAACAAACTGCACCATAAAGCACTGCAGGTCTCACATCCATCTTATAGAATTTTTCTTAAGTATGAGGGGTATTTTTATATCATACAAAAAGTCTGATGCATTCCTCCACTTCAACCATCCAACTTAAATTCTACAAATAATAACCCTATATACTTTACCATTATTCTGAATAATAGACCAAGATATCTAAAACGTGCACACTTATTAATGACTTGATCACCCAAAATTACAATCCAACACAAGATCAATTACTACCTTTATTGCACCGATACACTTATTGATTAAGGTGTGTTGTATCCGATACGTCGATACAGTGATACGACACTGATACATGTCGAATACGTCTTTGTCGTATCCAATTAAAATACTATTTAATTTCAAAAGGATACGTATATCCAATACGTGTGTCCGTTGAAAAATAAAAAAAAATCTGAAAAAAGGCGCATCTGTGGGCTCCGAAAATTCGGCCCCAGCCTCCCCGCCGCGCGATTGATTTGCTTTTATCTTTCGGCGAGGGAGTTTTAACTAAATAAGTTCCGAGGTAAATTTTGGAAGGCAGATGGGTTTGTAGATAAGACACTACCCAAAGATTTCGCCCTCATTTTGTGATGACTTTATGATCTGAGTTCTGGTTTCCTATAGGCGCAATCCCCTATAGTTAATTATCCCTCTCGATCACGAGAGAGAACTTTCGATTAAGGCTAGTCGTCAATCAGATACATAGAGATACGTGTTATCTGGCATATAGTAGCAACATGAATATGGAATTTGAGAACTGGATTTGGATTTGGAATTTGAAAGTTTGATATTTAAAATGAAAATTACACCATCTTACATTTAAAGCGGATGGTGGGGAATGGATGGATGGACCCCGATCAAGATCCCATGGGTTCCGTCGGTCCCGGCGCATCGTGGTCCCCTGGTCTAACTTAAGTCAGAGGAGGTAGTCGACCCAAGCTGATAGAAGAGATCCTTGTCGGCAGCCATGGGTTGCTTCGTCCAAGGGTACCTTGTATAACTCAGGGTGAATGTTTGTCTAAGGGGACAAATTGAATCCACCTTAGCTAACAGAAGGCTTTGTGCCCTATCGATCATATCCTATTGATTCATATCTCAAGGATTTGATGTCACTAAGAAGCGTATTGGCTCTGGCCATAACCGGTATTTCGTCGTGCGCAATTGGCGACAAAACACTCGTTCAGAGGACCCCGGGGTCATAACCGTTTATCCTGCGGTGCCATTTACCGCAAACCGACCTGTTTAGAGGACACGTACCACGTCCTTACTGGCAAAAAATTGTTTGAGAATGGATCCTAGTGATATTTTCGACTAGGCATTTGGCTCTTTGTGAGCTGAAGTTATGTTTGAATTTGTCCACCACGGCAAACTATTGCGGATGATTGATGGATTTTGCTTTAAGAGATTGATGGATCGAATTTTGATTTTAAATATCTGGAATTGGAATTTGTTGGGTTTTGGACTATTTGGGTGGAGATTTGGATTAAATGGACTTTTGAGAGACATTTGAAAAATGTCTGAAATTAACCCCTCTGGTTGAGATTTACATTCAACACGGCCATTATCAGGGTGTTTGGGGTCATTTCTCTTTTGTTGATTGAACCTTGTCAACACGGCCAAGCTGTTGGTCGAGGATCAGGCTTCTCGTAGGCTTCATGCCTTTGTTTATGAATTTTCTTTGATAAAGGCCTTGAAAGCCTGATATGAATGTATAAAATAAATATTCCGGTCAAATTCATGACCGCATATTTATCTGATGATTAGAACCCTGTCTACTCCTATTTATATGCCTAGGAGGATCGGGTTTCGTAGGCTTTATACCTTTATTAGTGAATTCATACTATTATAGACCTTGAAGACCTAATATGAATGTATTAAAATAAATACATCGGTTGCCACAACCGTATATTTGTTTGAAGGTTCGAACCTTGTCGACTCTTATAGATCGGCATAGAAGGATCGGGTTCGAACTTGAATTCACTTGTCAACCCGCGCAGCATCCCTAGACGTCACGTGTGTACTAATAACACGCTCGCCGGGGCCCATGCGGGTGTTTGGGAATTTCATTGATTTGACATACCCCTTTGTGTACCTGTGTATACAAGCTACGGTGCACATGCAGAGGTACTTTGAAATAATTGTAATTGTGCATATAACTATCATTTGGATGCACACAACTTTTCATTTGAGAACTTATACATACCTTCTGTCCGCTAGTACGAGTATTGCGGATCCGGTGGCGGTATGGTCTTGATGTTAGGAGGCATCTCCTCATCTTGATGTTGACTCCCCCTTTTCTCATTCACCGGGGAGGGTTTCTTCTAGACTTTGAAGTCAGTGACTGCTGCCTTGAAAAGAGCTCTTTTCATGATCTTTAGTATAGTGGACTTGTTATTTCTGATATTTGTGAACGCTAGAGCTATTCTCTTCCCAAGGATAGAACCAAAAGGAAACTTTGAAACACTAGGGAGTTTAGTTCTAATTTGTTTGAACATCTATTTCCTTCTTCCAGGAGGTGTCTTTTTCGTACATAGAGTCGCCCTTGTACCCAAGGCACTTGAAGATCTTGATCACCGTTGTCATAGGTGATATCTGCACTTGTGCCCACAGTGGTTCGTTGTACTTACAATACACTGTTGTTATCCACAAGTATTCACTTGGAGGGGACCGTTGTATTCACTACGATCTCTTAAAAGTGTTTGTAGAAGACCCATTGTTCTTACATCACACCCATCTTTTACAGATCTCAGGTGGTTGACGATTGCATTTGCTGCAGGGACAGATCCTCCATCATTGGTCTCCCGTATTGCCAACTCAATCAACAGGCATTTGTAAGGATTGTCGTAGGAGTCTATTATATCGTGCTCGTACATATTTGTGAAATGTTGCAAATATTTCACATTTTGCCCACAAACATGTGTCGAACATACAACGGGCCTCCTACAAGGGCTCGTAGGTATTTGCACTTAATGTGCCAATCAATCACCTTATGCTTGCACGAGCTCTATGTATTTGTTCTCGGTCGAATGATTGCTGGCGCTAGCGGGCATTTACATTCGTTGTATGCTACACTGAATACATCTGTAAGAGGTGTTGTAATTTGATTGGTGTCGAATGTGAGGGGCCAACGATGTTCAAATCGGGCTCAAATCTGAACCCTTCTAAGTCCAGTTCAAATCAAGTTCATGAGCTTCAATGTGCAAGCTCATTTCTATGTCCCTTGTAGTCCAACTCAAGTACTCGCTTGAGTTCGAATTGCTCAAGTCATTAATGTTCAATTTGAGTCCAGGATGCAAGTTCAGGTATAAGTCCTCTGCAGTCCAAGTCTTGTTCAATTTTAGTGTCTTCCACACTTAGTATATTTGAACTTGAGCCCAAGGGTATCTTCAAATGAGTGTTCAAAGTTTTCTAGAGTCTTTGCAGGTACAATTTCATATAATATAATATAATAAAAAATAAAAATAAAAATAATCCCTCTGTTCGACGGATTCAAAGGATTTGGCCGAAGATGCGCGTGAGAGGGGACAGAGTTACCTTCACATCGGCGAGCTCCCGTCGTACTTCTAATTGAAATGTATAACTTCCGATCCGACCGGAATGGAAAGTTGTCAAGGAGCAAAGTCGGACGGCCGCGTCTAAGCCTCACAGTGAGCGACTCCCGTCGCTGGTTCTGATCGAAAGGTCGGAGCCTTCGATTCGACAGGGAAGGGACGTCGGAGGAGCAAAGTCGATCGACCACGGAAGAGCCGGAGAAGCGTGCGAACGGGAGGAAGTTGCTTCACAGTCGACGAGCTCCAGTCGTCTCTTCCGATCAAAGTATCGTAACTTTCGATCGATTGGGAGGGAAAGTCGGCGCTGGAGCGTAGACGAAATGACACGAAGGAGCCGAAGCAGCGATGCGTGTGAGGGACAGAGGGAACCAACAACCGGCCTTCGTTTCCTCTCCCTTTTAACGATGCGAATGTATCGTGCAGGCGACGTGGGAGAAGTGTCGCGGTCGTGTCCGCGACATGCGAGTGAACGGCTCGACGTGGGATGGCAGAGTAGGTAAGATATTTGATTTTTTTGATTTTTTTTTTGTTTTGGGATAAAGACGGGTCAACAGCATCGTATATACTTCAGCGCTACGAGCGAGGTTCTCTCATTTTCGAGATGGAATTGAGTCTCTTAATGGTATGGGAATATTAGAAATTGCAAATCTTTTACTTCATGAGCCTTAATTAAAAGCTATGATATTTATTGAAGATGATATAGAAATTCAAAGACAAACCACTGAAGAAGCTAATCATATCATTCCTATTGAATATTTGAAACTACATGTGCTAGAAAATTTATGTTTATGCTTTTGTTGTTGTAGTAGACATTTAAGGCTTACTTTTATTTTGATATTATAAGCTACAAATGATGTTGCTTTCATTTTTATTTTGTAATTTCAAATATTATGCTTTGATTGTTTTCTTAATTTTTATGTATAATTTATAAATTATAATGACGTGTCCGCACTGTACTCGTATCCTGTATTTTTAAGAATTGGCGTGTCCCGTGTCCGTATCGTGTCGTATCCATGTCGTCGTATCCGTATCGGTGCAACATAGATTACTACTAAAATTACAATCCATGTATTTGGTTTTAGATCTACTCAAATGAAAACCTTTAGACTCTAAGGTTAACCTCCATAATTCAAGCTTACCTTCAACTCCCTCTCTAGTCTTATCAACAAAAAGAATATCATTAGCAGAAAACATACAATAAGGTAAATCCTCGTGTAAATGTGTAGTAAGAACATCCATGAATAAAGCAAAAAGATATGGGCTTAAAGCTACTCCTTGATGTAATCTAATTGAAATAAGAAAAAACTTGGACAAACCACCTTGTGTTTGAATACAAGTAACAACTATTGCATATATGTCCTTAATGACTTGAATATAAGTATTATTAACCCCTTTTTTTCTAGAATTCCCCATCGAACTTCTCTTGGAAATTAATTATATGCTCTCTAAATAAATAAATATCATAAATAGATACTCATTCTCTCTATACTTCTCCATCAAACCTCTCAACAACTGAATTGCTTCCATAGTAGATCTACCCGTCATGAGTCCAAATTGATTTTGAGAAACATTAGTATCCCATCGTAGCATATGCTCCATCTGTAACTCTCTTCAACGGCTTTAAGTATGACACATTAACTTAATTCCTCTATAATTCGCACAATCTTGTGAATCACCTTTATTCTTAAAAATAGGAATCAACTTACTCATTTTTTACTCATCTGACATATTTTTAGCCTTTAAAATAATATAAAAAAGTATAATAAGCCAATAAATTCTTTCATCTCCTGAGGATTTCCACACCTCTATTGAAATATCATCAGGTCCAACAATTTTTCCACACTTAATTTTCTGTAAAGCCGCTCTACCTTTAATTTTACTTAAATTCAGATAAAAACAAAAATCTCTATTTTTATTTGGGGTGCTAAGGTCACCAAAGTCAATCGTATTCTCAAAATCTTTATTGAAAAGCTTAGCAAAATATATTATCAACCTTTGTTGAATATCCTCTTCTAATAAAAGAACTTTTTTTACTTTTATCCTTAAAGCACTTCGCTTGAACTAAATCCTTACTACTCATATATCTTTATTTGACTAACTTTATATATATATACCTTTTTCCCTCTTTAATATTTAATCTATTAATAAATCATTAAAGCTATGATTTTTGCATCTCATATTGCTTTATAAACCTCTTACATGCATCTTTATATCTTTCTCAATTTTATAATTTTTGCATCTAATCAATTTTCATAACAAAGTTTTATATTTTTTTATCTTTTCTTGCACATTTTGATTCCACCACCGACTATTTTTATTATTAAAAACTTTTTTCTTATAATACTTCAAGCACATCTTTTATAACATTCTTAATATCACTAGTCACTTTTTCCCACATAACATTAGCTTCATCATGCATAGATAAAATCTTAAGATTTAAAATCTGACTCTCAAAAATATTTTTGTGAGTGCTCTTTAAATGCCCCCATCTAATCCTAGAAAAATATTTTACTTTATTTTGACTATAAATGAAAAATTCTAACAAGGTCATTTCTAGCAATCAAACTAAGATTGATTTTTATTGATTTATTTTATTCTTGAGTCCTAGACTTAAAATTCATAAATAAAAAATTAATGAGGTTAAAATGCATTAATATTTCAACAAAATTTCTTAACTAGGGGCCTTAAGAAAAACTTAAACTTTAAAATTACATCCATCTGGATGAATGTAAAAAAAAAAAACTATTGTCACTAATATTAAAGTCATTTGAGTCATTATTCTTTAAAATGGTTATTCATCACTATAGGGACATCAAATTTGTGTAGTTTGTCTGTTTTCAATTTTGTTATTATCTCATCATCTAAGATGAGGAAAAATATTATTATTATTGTCCATAAGGACACATACCTAGTATTTATTACTTGTTTCATATTGAACGATTCATGTAATATGTCTGATTTGTGTGAATATATTCATAGAAAATTAAAGGCTAACTATGAAAATTATATGTCTACTGTTATTTGAATAGGAAACGTGGAATATAAATCAAGGGCTAAGTTAATTCTACATGAAATTTTAAAAAATTAACAGCAAGAAATATAATGAATTATTCTTTTTTCAAATTACTTGTAAATTCACATCAAGTATCTTATCAGACAAATCTAACCACCTTATTTCTGAAGCTATTATAAATGATGAAATCGAGTCTACTATTGATGTGGATATTATAAGATGTTATGCCTTGGAAAGACAAAGTTGTTTGTTATGATTCCTTGATTAACTTGCAGGAAGCATAGTAATTTAACCCAAATTTACATTTTAAAAAAAAAAACAAAAAGTTTCACTGTTAGAACTAAATTTTTTCAAGCCAAAAAGAATGATAAAAATTTAAGCCTTTCAATGTTGAAAAAGCAAAATCATAGTAGATCCCCAGAACAATTATTCAAAATCCAATGACTAAACATATCAATAAAAGTAAACTCAACGTGCCTAGACATCCAATATCCAAAAGGTCTCCAGTACACAAAGAGGCTCATAACTACAAAACTAACCAAGCCTCAAATACATAATGTAAAGCTTTCAACTAAAACACATCTCCCATCATTGCTGCCGTGATTGCTTGCATTTAATATAATGAATAGTTAAAAGCATACTCTATAACATAGATATATTATTACCAACTTGATATTTAGGAGGACATGATGATATGAGATTACAACAATGGCAAAGGCCTCAATATTATAACATGGGTCCCTAACATCAACCAAGCCAGTAAGATGACAACCCTCTTGACTTAGTCCTCTTAATATACTTAGATCAACAAGAAACCTAGAAAAATAACAATGATGTCATTATGCAATTACAATATGAGCAATGTAGAGATTGTCAGTGCTCAACCTATCAGCTTTAATCTTCATCAAACATCTAACACAAGGATCCACTATTTATGAGGGAGATTAATCTAACCCCAAGCAATATCATAAAATAGCATACATCTCATGTGGCATGACAAGCACATATACATGAAATCAGCAAGGTGGTTAGGTCCAATGTTCTGCCGGATAGCAATGCTGACAAGGATAATGGATTTGATATGTATCAAATCTCTTGGGGTGAAAAAAAAATTCAGGCATAGAGTGAAGACTGCGGTGTTCATCAAGGAGGCTAGACCACATGTTGTTGCACAACACGAATAATCCAAGATCCATTCTCGTTGATAATAATAAACTAGAAAGTATTGTTTTCCAAGACCAGGCATATAAAAAATCTGCTAAAAAAGCTAATATAACAAAATCTAAAATAAACTTGCATACCAGAAGACATTAGTTGCACCTTGAACAAGGGCAGAACCATATCGCAAGAGAGCTTCAGGATTTTCAATAGGAACTTCAAATAACTGTAAATTGAGAGCAAAGCTTGTGGGTAAGGACTCATTGAAGAAGGGAAACAAAACAATACAAGTAATCGACTGTTTTCACTACTTCAGAGAGGCAGCTTTGTTTTCCTACAATTGTTGACTTTTAATATTGCAAATATATATAAATCAAACACAAAGCAATTACAGAATTACATAATCTCAAAAATGAAGAGAAAACAAACACATATATTTGTGTCATAAAAGATTTTTAACGTTCCACTAACAAGAAATTATCTGGAATTGCTTGAAAACAACATATTTCAAAGATGAATTATTATGTATAGAGTGTATTTATCCATGAACTAAAAGCTTTCAAAGCTTAAGTAGACATATTATAAATATTAAAATAACTAATATGCTCTCCCCTCATCAATCAAATCAAGCACTAAAATACCACTTTAATGTTACCGACATAAGGCAGACCAGGCTTTCATGCAGAAATGCTCCACAATTTCATTCTTGCATTCTTCCTGGTCAAGATGCAATGGAGTCAGCATTAGCTGAGGTAGGGTCTTCCAACATATGTTTCCCAGATGAATCACAATAAGAGAAATATTGAAGCAACGCAACAGTAAATAAACCATAATTTCCAACAAAGGTTAAAACATCACTTTCAGAAAACCCATGGTATTTTCCATTTATTTGTCACATTTTGGTATGTAACCTGATAATTATAACTTAAAACAATTCCAGATAATTATAATATCCCAAGAAATAAAAGCTTGTCATTATTTTGGAGACATTGTGGGCATTTGAATTGCTTTGATAGTCAAATCTTTCAAAAGATAAATGAAAATTTTGTGCTTTTATGGAAATAAGTAATCATCCCAATTTATAAATCAACATTAGAACCTTTTAAACAAAATAAGGCAAATCTAATTAAAGAAAACAAAAAGAACTAAGAATTGAACAGCTTTGTCTGTCATAATTGAAAAGAGAAAAAAAAAAAGAAGATAAATTCATCTGTGATGAACAATAAGATCACATCATCACCGTTGGCAAAGCCTTGTCCCAACAACATCGGTTCAATCACAAAAAATAAATGCAAAGCAATTAGATGATTTTATAACAAGAATTTGACCGTAGAGACATACCCATTTATGGAAAAGGAGGGCAAATATATGTGAAGCAAAAGATTGGCTCCATAGTAGAACGATCAAATTAAGAATGCTCTGCCCATTTTCAGGCTTAATGAGAAAATGGTTTGCCAGAACATCATAAAAGCATAAATTGCTTTCAGTAATTTCATCTGCATCAGCATCTTCACCCTTGCTAAGAATTATTTCTGTTTCCAATTAAATAAAAATAATAAGGCATTCACAGCCATCAATTATCAAATATCTCAAGCAAATCACTCTATCAATATTCACGTGATAAATTAGAAGGGTTGATTTGGTAGAAACATATATTTCTTGACAGATTTTAAATACATAAAGTATACAAAAACTATAGCATGTTGCACATACAAATCTCTGCTAACACATAAATGTGGAAGTGAAATCATGATTCACCTATTTGCATGGCACATAATGAATGTTTGAATAAGAAAGCACATCGATGTTTAGTTCAATAACATGCAAGAAACAATGGATAGAGAAAAAAATAGTAGAATAAGAAATATTTTTGGTGGTTTACTAGTGTTGGTATGCTAATATAGTTGATATGAACGCACCAACTCTCTCATTACTCTTCTCTTTGTTGCGTGAAGATGTGTTGGTAGGCTGGTATGTTTAGGAACAACCCAAAGTACTACTTAGACAGGCGAATAAAAACATCAAACTAGCATAGATTTTCACTAAAATTTCTGTGTCATACGGCAGGACACTTCTTTGTATCAAATCCATGTCACTAGCAGAACAGCCTAAATGAACTAATTGAAATAAACACATCTATCCATACAACTTTGCAACGTCATATCAAAAAACCTTCATTTTTTATTTTAATTTCTAAAAGGAAAAGCCGTACCTCTTGCTCGATCATCAATCTCTAGCGCTATATCAGCAAACAGTTGCTGCAACAGTTCAAGCCTGTGGGACGGAATGTTCAGTGCCTGGAAAGGCAGTAGCGACAAATACATCAAACCACGATCTCTTCCACCAACAAAATAAAAACTAGAGACAGCCAATTCCAAACCCAACATATCCATTTTGGTTTTCCAGTCAATTCTCATGACCTTCATTCGTAACAGCCAAATCGAGCCCCAAAAACGAACTCGGTTACAAATAGTTCGATCAGAAATAAAAAAGCTCCCCTTTTGGAGGGTTCTCTTGAACTCCTGATGCGGCGCAATGAAATAGTTGATCATAAAAACAAATCTCACCTTTTGGAGCTTCCTCTCGATCTCCTGAGATAGCGCGGTGAGATACGCTGAACTTCTGGGCACCGTTGCCTTCTGCATTCCCCAGTAGGAAATTGCATCTAGCCGAAGGCTCTAACCCTAATTTTTCACCCACAACAGTTATCCGAACTGAAAAAACTGGAGACCCATAAAGCTCTGTGATAAAAGCAAGGCGAGGTTTTTTTATTAGTACCCTAGGAATAAAATAGTGGATAAAAGTTAAAAAGTGAGATGACGTGCCTTAGTTCGAAAAGCTTTGCAACGTCGATGATGACGGTGAATATTGGCTTGGATAACCATGGGACCTTCGGAGCAGATGAGATTTCACTCTGCATCAGCATCAGTGCTGGCTTGAAATTTACGACCGAGTACCGACGGAGGAGAATGGGATGTGTGTGAAGTGTTTGCGCGATACGTGTCGACCTCGCATGGTTCTTGTCGACAGACGGCTTTAGATGCGGCGTTTCGGGTCGATCCGAATTTAGTTGGTAGGTTATTGTTTTCTTGATTCAAATTTTTATATGAGAAAAATATATTTTCATTGCTAAATTTGTTAATATGATCACGGCACCTATTATATATAATTCATAATAATTTAATATTTTTATTTTGTTAGGACTTTATAGCTACTTTTAATTATAATTGCATGGACGTGTTCTTCATCGAATAAAAAAGTGGACACAAAGTCTTGAACCTTATTTTGTCCACTGGATGATGTCGAGCCATTCTTTGTGCTACTCAGAGCCTATGGGGGAGAATGTGATAAAGTTTGAAGATGAGAAAAAAGAGAGAAGATGAGAAATGATGATTATCTAGACAAAATCTTTTTTATCCAAACTAGAGATACAAGAGTAATGAAAACCAAAGCTCTGAGCTACAGAGCTTAAGCAAGGAAAATGACACGACATCTCTCTTCTCTTGTAGGCTTGATCATGAACTTTCTTGTGTGTTGTCTTATATCCCTTTTTGTATGTTCTCTTGCCCTTTTTATGTTCCTCTTGCTCTTCTTTTATAAGGCTTAGAAAGGTATGTGAAATATGCCATGAGTATGATGGTTGTCTCAAAAGTCTTTATTATAGTTTAGCCGTCGATGTCGAGTGGGATGACAATTGATAAGAGCAAGTTAAGTGAGCTTATGGAAACCCATCGATATTGGTTGGAAGCTAGTCTAAGATCCCCTATTAAGATGTAAAGAGTTGAGTATCGTTGGAGTGTGGTAAGGAGAATGGACTATCATGAAATGAAAAGTTGATTTGAGGTCGCTCTAATGAGAAGAGGAGAGTAGTGTCTTGATGGGGATCTTAGACCAGCTTACAAAGAGTATAATATAACTATTTGGAGCAAGGTTTAAAATTGCGTAAATAAGCCTCAAAGCATTTTTCGTCCGTGAGGTGAGGCGTAAGCCTCGAGGCAGTGTGAGGCATAAGCCTCACGGATGAAGAATTGCTTAAATGAGAATTTAAGTATTTTAGCAGGTAAATAACAGTAAGAGTTTAACATACAATAAAAACATCTAAATGAGAAGTGAAATTAGTGGAAATAATAAAATAGAAATAATATATGCATCTCATAGCATAATTCAAAGTATAAAATCATAAACATAAGTCTATCAAAATTCCCAAAGTACAAATAAGAAAGAACATCTAAAATCCAATAATGTCACATTACTAAATGGGTCTTCAAGGGAATCTTTTTCTCTAATTGTATCTATGAATGTCAAATCTTCATCATCTTAAATGTTACCCACTTTTCTCTTCCCTATTCAATAAGAATGATTAGTGTACCGTTAATTAAATATATTTAAAATGTAACATCACATAAGAAATTGTGAGATATCTTTATTTGCTTATTGTGCTGCAAAATTAGTGGATGTGTGTGGTGTGGTACTAGTGGATGTGCCCACTTGATATGCTTCGCCCCTCAAGACATCCACACTTAGATCCTCTAGTTACATGTCTGATAATGACAAATCTGTCGCATCATGTATGAACCACTCATTATCATGTGTCATATCATCACACACCAAAGGGTCCTTATTATCCTTCAAACCCTTATTCCTCAACCTCCTATTTCTCAACCTCTTATTATGCATAATATATATAAGGGAGTTCATTCTGAGTATTGAAAGTTGATTTCTTCTCTTTATCTGCACTTGACTATATGTGCTCCAATTTTGATCACACCTAGAGGAAGAACAAGTGAGGCCCAAAACTCTAACTATAAAAATCTATAACTAAGGGGTGGAATCACCAAATTGTATCCATTATTCAATTATTTTCAAGAAGAAAAATGATAATCATAATATATTAAAGTGTTATGCATGTACGAATACTTTACAAAAATGAATTTACCTTGAGAGTGTTTGGCAATAGTAGATTTTGTTGCTTGCAAACCAAAAAATTTCTCCCTGTTCTAAAATAGAACAACTTCTAAATCTACAAGCTCCTTAACAGTCTAGTCCAGTATTAGCCGCTTCATGCAATGATACAAGCTCAGCTTCACCTCTGGATTTGAGGATTTTCCCTCTAAATATTAAAATCATGGATTGAAATAATACACCGCTGCATATAGATGATGGTGTAATTGGACCTCCCACTAAGCATCGATGATATCCCAAATCTTTCTATAACTAGCCTCCTCTCCTCTCAAGTTGTTTGTAATCAACTCCTTTACCTCATTCATTGCATTATGTAAAAAACCCATGGCTATTATTTAGAAATAACATTCGTATTTCCTTCCCCTCAAGTTTCTTGCTCCACACATAATTAAGTCATTGTGCCGATGAAAACATGACTTGAAGAGGATGACTAACATCCAGCATGCTCTACAGTGTCAAATAAGATGTGACAAACTTGTTGAATCAACTTGCATTAGAGATTGAAAATGCTTTGCAGTATATAAATGTAATAACAAACCTAGTGGTAGTAGGGCAAATTATTTCCTTCTTCGAGAACTTTCTCATTAAAGCTAAGACCCATGAGTGATTGTAGATTAATTTTGTGATCTTCTTCGCCCTAGAAAGGGCACTCTTATGTTGAGATAGATCACCAAGTTCCTCCAATATGAGATCAATACAGTGCACCGTATAAGGGGTCCAATAGAGGTGTTTTCTCTTCTCCATCAACATCTGATCAGCTGCTTTATATGCACTGGCATTGTCAGTCACCACCTGAACAACCAATTGCTCCTCGATCTCCTCAACAACCCCATATAATAAATTGAAAATGAAATTAGCATTTTTAACCTCATCAGAAGCTTCAATTGATCGTAAAAATATTATGCCAAAGGGATTATTTATAAGAATATTAATTATGCTCCTTCTCTTTATGCTAGATCGTCCATCTGACATAATGGTAACACCAGTCTCACTCCATGTTTGTTTAATCTCATCAATACTCTACTATGTGTTCTGTAGCTCCTCCTTAAAAAATTTATGTTCATAACTCATACATGGAAGGTGCCTTCTACGCTCTCCCATACAACCCTATAGATAGCAACATATTAAAGTAGGCTAATAATGTCACAACATTAAATGGAATGACATTCTCAAAAAGGAATCTGTCAATATCCATGCAAACCTGACGTCGACCCTCTCTGGTACCAGCTACAGGCATCATCTGTTCTTGTCCTCTATCCTCTCCTGGATTAATCATATATTGGTCCATAGGACCCCAGGAACATGTATAGTGTAGGAAGAGCACTTTTCACTCTCACTCCCATAGTAAGCACCTTGTTCGACCCCTTCATCAAATTGCTTCTGTTATAAATATTTTTTAATGGTACTCTTCTTCATGTAAGCAGTAATTTCATCCTTCACCTTAACTGACACATTTGCACACGGTGCTATATTTTTATGAGAGTCGGATAAGTGTTTTTTTGATATGAATAACTTCTCCCTTCACCACTTTATCATAAAAATTATATTTCAAATACATGTAAGTCTTCTCACCACCACCGACGTCAACTTGTACACTATATTTCAAAGAATGGTCCATCTGCAATGACGTATTAGACTTTTTATTGCCCTTAACATTATTTCATAAAGCAGAAATACAAAATAAAACAAGAAATCTAAAAAAATTTCAAAACCATAGACTTTCTATAAGTTGAAAAATCATACATTTAATTAAAAACAAAACCCTAAGACTGGTTGAAGAAGTGTCGTAGAGGGCCGCCGGATACAAGAGGCTCAACAGTGTGAGGCGGCACCGGCAGGAGAGGCGGCGGAAAGGCTGGGATAATGCAGGAGAGCCGGTGTCTGTGAACTTCTTGTCGGAGGTCTTCATTCAATTCGGGTAAGTTGGTAGAAGGAAGAAGAAAGGGGGTTTTTTTATTATAAACTTAAGTCAGTGGGACGATCTCTTATTGTGTACGCCTCATTCCAAACTACGCAATAACTCCATTGAGGTGTGCCTCAATCACCGTGAGACATAAGCCTCATCAAGCCCCAAAATTGCTTAAGCAATGAAGCTATTTAGGGTCAAATTGCACAGAGTTGTGCCTTGAGGCGTGCCTCTTATTACGCAATTTTAAACTATGATTTAGAGATAGTATATTATAAATTATTCATATATTACTCTCATCTTAAAATAAAAATAATAATATTTAAAAACATTGATCAAAATTTAATTTGAATATATAATCTAACCTTTCTCTAAACTAATAATCATATTTTTGTATCACAATGATAATGTTAGTTGAATCCTTACACGATTTGGATATTAAAATACCCCTAAGCCTTCTTTTCAAATTTAGAAACTAGGCAAAATAAGTAGGAGAAAATAACCCTGCAACCCCTTATTATGGTTTGAAGTCTTTGAGAAGATAATCACATCATAGAATGAGAGGAGTAGATAGTTTAATTATAACATTGGTTACGCAAGAGATGATGCATGAGATTCCAATAACCAATAAATATTGGCAAGGAGGTAGAGTGGATTACACAAGAGAAAATTAAGATCCTACTTTAACAAAATTGCTTATCAAGCCAAGGTAGAGGAATTAAGAGCACATGGATTTGATGCTGATAAGTGAAGCCTTTGGCAAGTATTTATAGAGATTCCCTTCTAATTTTGTCATTCAACATCATTTAATATGTGTTAAGACAATTAGATCAACAACTCACAATTTACCCATATTAGGGTCTCTTTTGCTTCCTAAGCTTATCAAGCACATTAACCCTAAAAGACAATAATTGAATCCATATGCAAGAAGTTCAATGAATCTAGATAATTTATGATGCATAATTCCATCAAAATCATATGACTCAATTAGAGTAATCCATCTCCAATTAGACATTTATCTTTAAACCATTTTGGCTTAACTAACCATTCTAATAGGAAGGAATTGCATCATTAGTGACAATTTAGTTATCAACAAAAGAATATTACTCAAAGTAATTATATTTTGACATGTTGGTGTATTTTCTCGCCCTTATTAACATGACCACCACTAGTCATATACATAAGTTCTCGAGAGATAAAATTTTAAAACCTTATGATGTATCAATGGATATAACTCTGCATGGGAGGATGAATCATTTGAAGAAGAATGATGGACTTTTAATCTCTTAAGAAGTTCAAGGGACAACATTTGTCATAATCCAATCCAATATAACTCGTAAATAGTATGTGTAATATCGTGTTGGATTGTGACAGACCGATCTAAGTTCTAATTTTGAGAACTTTACATAATTCTTTAATTATTAGTAAACAATAGAGCTATTAATTAACTACAAATAAATAGAAATTAATCATCCATAAATTTCCTTTCCATTCATCTTCAAAATTTATATACAATAAAACTTCTATATTTGGCTATAAAAGGAAAGAGCAAACTAAATGATAGTCATAACTATGCAAAATAAAAAAAAATAGAAAAATACATGTATATACTTGAACTATCAGAACATGCAACCTCAGCTACTCAACTAGCTCCATACTCTTACCCTGATTTGAAATAAAATGTAAAATATGATTGAACTAACACAGCTTAGATGGTCATATCCACTGACCTAAATTTTTAATAAGTAACACAACACTTATTTGACTAAATTAAAAGCAATTATTAACAAGCTAATATACATAATTGATTAATATTGGCAGAAAATTAAAAGAAAATAAACTTTGCATAAAATATAAATATACAAGCACTTTATATATCATAATATAATTTATCAAAATTCTCTCAAGTTCTTAGGTCTCTTAATAAAAACATATATTAGAATTCATACGCTTATAACTCCATGTGCTAGCATATCAGAAAATAGGCTCTTATAGCTCTCAAATGCTGATCACACTAGATATTCAAAAATTTAAACTTTTATGACTCATGGTGCTTCCAGCATTATAGAACTTCCTTTTAACATCAAAACTCCTCAAAATCATACACTTTAAGAAGATAAACACATATAATTTTACTTCATTAAAATAAATGAAAATAATCATAATGTTAATTTAAAATCATATAATATTATACTAGCAACCAAAATATTTAGCAGACTAAGCAAAATTTTTACCAAATTATTATGGATTGTTTAGAACATCATTTTGAAGCCTTAAATTTACTCAACATTATTTTATGAGGTATGAACTAATTTTTAAATAGTTAAAATAGCACACTTTCTAATTTACATGGTGAAATTTTTAAAAGAAAAAAATTAAAATGTTTATTATCTATAGCATACAAAATGTTACACTGCAAAAGTTTACATAATTCAAAGAATAATATATCATCCCAGAAGATGAACATGAGATTTTATAGAAAGCATTTAAAAAGAGAAATGAGTTTTGAAAATTCAGCCATTTCTATAATCAGATGCACCAAAGAAAATATTATATTATATTGAGGGAGAAACATAATATTCTATAAGAAACCTAAAAGTAAGAATGTGTTTTATAAAATTCACAATTTCTAAGATCAAATATAGCAAGGAGAATATCATATTATATGGGATGATGATAACAATATTATGCAAGGATATTTGAAAATAGAAATGGGTTTGAAAAAAGATAAACATTCTTAGAGATTTTTCCCCTATTTTATAGGAATGAAATATGATTTATTTTAATATGAAGTTCTCAATTCCCCATAAGGGCAAGCCCTATGGTTAATTATATCCTAAGAGGGGTACTCATAAGAAGACTCTAGATTAAAATAATAATTTCATACCATTTGATTACAAGGTAAAAGGCAAGGTCAAAAATTAGAATTTTTTAAGGAGAAAGCTAAATGTTTAAATAGTTCTTAGCGAGTCAAAGGATAAAAGTAGGAGACCTAAAATTCTAAGAAGCTCATAGGTAACCCCAGTCCATCCTATGTTGGGCATTATAATTTAAGATATAATTTATTGTTCAAGTTGAAATTTTATTAGAAAAGCTAGATTATACTCTAGAAGGGCTTAGAACCTAAAACTAAAGTGAACACTACAAGGTAGTGATTCAAACCTAGTCTAAAGATATGTAGGATAATGAAATGGGCCTTATATCTTTAAACTCTTTGTAACAGAGTTTTGGGAATGCTTGACTCTTCTGGACTTATATTACTGATTTTGTTGGAATGTCAACTACAACTCCTCATAATCACTTTAAAATTATTATTTCAATTTTTGTGAAAGATGAATCAGTTTTTATTTAAGTAGAAATGGGGTTGACATCTAAAGAAAATCCTAAGTAGTCCCAGACCATGAATGGTGAGTATACTTCTAAACTAATACAAATTAAATTTTATTTTAAATTAATTTCTAATGCAATACATGCTAGTTGAGTTTTGTAATATAAATTAGAATATTTTGAAATTTTAAAAAAGCATAAAAATAGATTTTATCCTAGAAGTGCAAGCTTCCCCTGAAACAGAATAATACCCTTATAGGTGTTGACCTCATTTTTGTATGAGATCACTAGGACCAATCCATACCTTAGGATCTACCTAGACCTTAGATCAATCCAGAACTTAGGACCTATTTAGATCTTAGATCAATCCAAGGCTAAAGATCTAAGTCCAGAAGCCCTTTTATAGTGAAATTTCAAATACTTCAAAACCTAGTCAAATGACATCTAATTTAGAGTCTATCAATTGCATATTGATAGGACATGTCTCTAGAGGAAACCCTTCAAATTTGATTCCATTATGAGGCCTCTAACCCCATAAATTGAATTGAAATCAAAAGATTGTAAAACCTTCAAATATTTATATCATATGCCACTAGACCTGTTACCTAGTGGATTTTAACCTTGGAGCTTCATCCAAAACCTCCAATCACTTTTAGACCCTTAATTATGACTCATTGAGAATTAAATTGTATTTTGGTGGACCCATTTTGACCCCCAGTTGACCAGGGGTCAAAATGATCAAAATGCCCCTTAAGGGCAATTTTGGAGTTTCCATAAACTTCAATATAGCCTCTTCAAATCAAATCCCAGAACCTCTTCCAATGCATCTTAATCATCATTACAAGTGCAATGGACTCAAGCTTAGACCCTGATCAAGCCTAGTTGACCAGATCGACCTTTTTGACCAAAATACCCCTTAAGGTTTCAAACAATAATTTCAAACCAAATAAACTCCAAATTGCTTGTAACCACTTCTAACAATTTTTAAATATCAAATCAAACCTATTGAGCCCAAACCAATTTATGGGTCAACATGGTTGACGAAGTCAACCTAGGTTGACCAAAATTCCCCTTACTGTTTTAAATGAGTTATTTTACCCCATTTAACATTTTAAACCTCTTTCAAGCCTCTAATCAATTTCAAACCAAGTCTTAATCATGTCCTAATCTTTGGTCAACCAAACCCAATTGACTTTGACTAAGTCAACCTTACATCACTTGGTCAAACTCCCATTTATATGATTTCATATATTCAAACATCAACTTTCAAGCCTTAAGTCCATCACTTCAGCACCCATGGCATCCTCACATGCCACCTCACATATTGTTGACTAGTTGACTGGTTAACATAGTCAACAAACTATTTTAATGGGGCTTAAATGCCCAAATGGCTTGACCCAAGCTAGCCCATTCCCTATCAAATCATTCCAGCAGGTCCAAAGCCCCTTCCCATCCCACCTCAGCTGCCATGTGGCATGGAGACCAGTCAACTTGTCAAATCAAAGCCTTAGGGTGGGTCAAAGTTAATCAAAACCCATTTAAGACTAATCTCCTTGATCCCTAAACCACTCCAACCATTTAAACCAATTATAGAAGGTTCCTAAACCTTTCTTAAGATTGGATTAAGCTTTGGATTAGCTTTGAACCAGCCCAAGTGGTCCCAAAGCCCATATAAGGCCAATAAGATCTCTCTACATGGATGTCCTTAGACTGTCCTTGCTCCCAGCTTTCCAACCACCCCAGGGGCAGGTGGCAAACATCTAGGAGTGCCCTCACTAAATCTCAACTGTCTATTTAATCTAAGGAAGGTTGAATAGGGCAAAACCCTTAGAACGACTATCATTCTGTCCTCTACACTCTCTCCACTCAAGCCATCCCAAATCAAATAATCTTTTTGTTTGAGCTTCTAACAAGTCCCTTAGGGGCAGGTGGCAAACATCT
Organism: Dendrobium catenatum; assembly: GCF_001605985.2. Taxonomy (NCBI): domain Eukaryota; kingdom Viridiplantae; phylum Streptophyta; class Magnoliopsida; order Asparagales; family Orchidaceae; genus Dendrobium; species Dendrobium catenatum. Next base: position 737,711 of record NW_021319279.1, on the reverse strand, counting down.
AGGAGTGCCCCCACTCAATCTCAACTATCTATTTAATCTAAGGAAGGTTGAATAGGGCAAAACCCTTAGAACGACTATCATTCTGTCCTCTACACTCTCTCTCCACTCAAGCCATCCCAGATCAAATAATCTTTTTGTTTGATCTTTTAACAAGTCCCTTGACCTTTCCCAAGTCGAATCCAGCCACTAGAAGCCGACGACGGCCAGATTCCGGCGAGCTTAAGCCAAGGTCCATCCAAGGCTTGAACCGATCGATCCAGGCATTTTCAGCTGGAGAAGTCTTCTAGAGGATTAAACGTGGACAGTCAACAAGCTCATAGAACTAAAAATCTCTTGAATCCACTGGTTAAATTAAGGTAAAAACCTAACCCTAAGTTAGAACACTTGGTTTAAAATAGCTTTTGATTAAGCTCTTTTTAAGTTTTTAAGACACATCCCCATTAATTATGTTCATTATACCTGTCAATATTTAAAATTTCATGGACATTGACTGGTTCGATCAAGAGAAAACTTCAAAAAATGAGTTCTAGGGAGTTTTAGTAGCCTATTTTAAGTGTATAAAATATCCGTCATTGATCTTTTGATCAACGACAGAGATCTTATCATTCCACTGCATTTAAAAATCACAGATCTAATCCGACATTCTATTTCCTCGTCTATCTCAATATGAGCCCTTCATCACGATCGCGAATGATCTAGCGATCGGGAGGTCGTACTGACGCAGATTAGTGAACAGTGTCCCCGCGGCCATCGAATGCCCAATGATTGCTGGTGGCGGTTATTGCGCCACCGATAATCATTATTTCTTCTTAAATTTTTAAAACAATTTCAAAATCATTTTGAAAACTATTTTGAAATAATTTTTTAGATTTCTTCAAAACTATTTTGAATTACTTTAAATTTTCTAGAAACCCTTAAAATTAATCTATTTTCTAAATATCAAAATAATTTTAAAGTTATATATATTAAATTTTGAGAGCTTTGAGTGAGGGGTTTGAAAACTCAAATGTAGGTTGAGCTACTTTAAACATAGATTGAGCTATTTGAATATATTTGGTGGGGATGATTAGTGAATAATTATCCTTATTATTCACTAATCAAGTTGTTAATCATTCATGTTAATTTTATCTCTTGTATGCTTAGGGTGTACACACCACCTAATCTTAGGGCTCTATTAGATCTAGGAATTGATTGCAAATGTTGTATGTGCATCTATGTATGTATCAAGGGTTAGAATTATAATTTTTTGCAAACCTACAACCTAGTGTCATTAAGGACAATAATTAAGGGCTTATTGAGAGAACTTAGAAAACTTTTAACAAATAGGATACATTTCCTTTTGAAACCAAAATTTGAACACTTAAACTTATTGACACATACAACCCATAAAACATTTCTCACTAGTTTTAAAATTCATTAAGCCCCTTAATTAATTTTTTAAGCTTAAACCCTTAATTAAGCCTTAAAACTTCTAAAAATTTAATAAATCAAATTTAAATCCAAAAAATATAAATAATACCTCAAATTTACCAAAATTCAAACTTTAATCAATGAAAAATAAAATCCATTTCATTAGATAGCAAACCTGGACTTAATTTAATTTTAAGTAAAAAAAATTAAAAATTCCAAAAAAATCCCAAACACTTGGAAATCTCTCAGGTCATTCCTAACCTTTGGAGTTGATTTCAAGGAGTTGGAAGTTCATTTGGAGCAAAATCATTAAAACAACTTTTAATTAAAATAATTTTAAAATTTTAGTAAATTACTTAAACTTTGAAAAATCATTACTAAATGTAGAAAAATTCAAATCCAGCAAACTTAGTATCTAACAACTCATCTTAAGGTCTAATATTTTATAAAAATACTAAGTTTCCATAAATCACTCTTAATTAAAAAGTCAAATTTTGACCTCTTAATTAAATAATTAAAATAATCCAAAAAATTCTTAAAACTCAAAAATCACTTTAAAACTTCTGAAATCTTTAAATCAATCTTAAACCAGCAATCAATCAACTTTAATCAAAATTCATTAACTTTTAAACCTTAAATCAAATTACTTAACTATACCGAGTACCATTAGGTAACCCAGGCCTGCGAGGCTATTAAATTAGCCCAAGGAAGGTGAAATAAACTTCACGACCTCAGTGAGCAACAAAGGTGATATCCACTTAACACTTTAAAATGTATCTTAAAATTAATTTCAAATCATTAAGACTTAAACTTCAACAAATATTTTTCCTTAAGCCTTCTAACCAATCAAACTTCAAACAATTTTAACAAATTACTCTCCTTAGGACATATCCAAATTACACAGCCTTCTACACACACTTTTGGATGATTTGCTAGGACAACCAACTCTAGTTTCAAGTTAGGTTGATGTTCACTTTTCTGCTATGTGCCGAGTTATTGAGTTTTCAGTGCATGCTGTTTGTTAGCTTAGAATTAATGTGTTCGTTTACTTACTTTTTGCATTCTATGATGTGTTTGATTGTACGTTAGATATATCCTTAGGTTTGGAATGCTTTATACTAATTCATCTTATGTAGAATTCATCTTGTGTAGGTGGCCATACTCATATAGGGCAATTAAAGTAAAGGGGAATTTAAGAATATATATATATTATGCTTTGCATAGGTGCTCAAGAACGCTTAAGACCCCCTTTAAATTAAAAGAGTATGGCCATGTGTGTATATGATTTGCACATTTTAAATTCAAAATATTAACTGCTTGGGATGTCAAATTAACTATTGATTATTAGAATAACCATGCATGTGATCCAAGTCTAGAATTTTATATTTTTAAATGTAATTTGATTTAAGCATTGAGTTATAAATATTTAAGTGATTTGAGATGGGATATTTATATCCAACTTGGATTCCAAAGAGGAGAAGACATCCCTAAAATAGAGAGTCTTCCTCCATTTGGAAGATCAAGTTAGGATATCTTTAAAATATCTAAAGAGAAAAGATAAAACCCCTTCCGGGGGGGGGGGGGGGTTTTTTTTTTTTGGGGGGGGGGGAGTTTCTTTTCATTTGGATATCCAGAACTGATGGATCAAGAAGCTCGTGGGAAGACAAAGAAGTGGAAGTTAAGAAGAATCCCAATTCTCAAAGTCACTTGTCTTTTAGGAGTCAGAATCCATGTTGTTGTCAGTGGTGTCCGGCCACTTTACTTTTCTGCAGACCTAGTTTGTAATATTAAGTGACACTTGTCATATGGACATTCAATTTGAATAATTAATTTAATTGATTGTTCTGTAAAATTATTTATTTTTTTAGTTTTGTTTACTTGCATGTCATATTTGTTTTAGCCTGGAGTTCGTTTGTAGGCTCATAAGGACCTGTTAAAAACTCTTTTACTTAAAATAAAATTAAAACTTCTTAAGTTCACATAGTAACTATAATATTTTAAGAAGTAAGCTCGAGATCGTTGGGAGCTCTCATTTCATAATTGCTACATTTTCTTTCCACTTGTTAGGCACCTCCCCGCCTACGGGTTTTGGCAGACCACCTGACCAATGAGGGTGTAGATCTGTCAAGGGGAATCTGTGTTTCTTTAGGATAAAACTTATTTTTAAGCCTTTTAAAATTTCTTCATTTCAAATTTGAGCATTTAATCAAGTTAATTAGCATGCATCGTATTAATAACAAACTTAAAAGAGTTTAATAATCTTTAATTGCATTTATTTAGATATCAAACACCGAACATAAGTCAAAGGGCTAATTAGGATATGCTTTAGATGTCGGCCCTATTCTTAAAAACTTATCTTAAATAGCATCCCTACCACTCAACATTAAAAGATCGGACTCATAGTTTTCAAGCATTTAGGTGGTTTCTCTGGCACCCCAATCCAAGATGGGGTAAGTCCAAATTTTGTACTATATTAATTATGTTCAGGTCATTAATTTTTAATACCCAATTTAGACTTAGGTTCTGAGTGAGGTTCAGGCTATAAGACCTTAACTTCCAGGAATCAAATCCCAATTTTCTAATAAAATTGATCATTCAAACACCTCCTACTCTTCTTCCTTTAACTCCAGAAATAAGTATTCAAATTTGATCCAATCCCACTTGAAACTTCCAACATTTACCTCATTTGATATCAAACTTTGAATTCTTAGATAAATTTTTACTGCTATTTTAATCAAGAGTATTCATAGGAAACTCTAGTTTTTTATGATGTAATTAACTATGAGGGCTTACTCTCGTAGGAAATTTAGAAACTCAGATCTAATTTTCAAAATCAAGTTTTCAAAACCTTTAATGAATTCTCTTTGGGAAATTTAAAATTCAACGATCGTTACCTCCATTTTCAAATGATCAATAATAATTAATAACTTCTTTCCTCGGAGAGATATATTAATTTCTATTGTGATTTTGATTATGAAATTAATGATATCTCATTCGAATTATTATAGTCAAATAATTGATTGAACATTATTTTGATCTTTCGAGATCATATGTTGTTTCTCCTGAGTTTGCCTACGACAATCAGGATAAATTTAAAGTTTTAAAATTTGAACTAATTTGGAAATGGTGTATTCACCTTTTGAGGCGATATACTATTCATAATGACATGTTTAATTTTAAAACTAAAATTTTAGAAATTAATCTTTCCCAAAGATAATTAAACTTTTTCAAACTATATTTTTCAATCAAATAAAAAATGGTGACTCCGCTGGGGATAAGTCTCACTCTCCATCTTTAATAGCGGTACAGATTTTATTGCATCGATAAATTTGACTACCTTTCCTTTCGTTGGCCCCTTTACCTATTTCTCTCTTGGGTTAGTGTGGCCAACTCAATTAAGACATGTTAAAAGAGAGGTGAGCGTAGGAAACCTCTATTAAAGTCCGACTTTAACATTTTGCCTCCAAGTTAATTAGTAGAGCGAAAGAGTCAAGTCAGATCCTCCTATAAATGTTAAAAACTTGCATGCTCAGATTAATCAACAACATGCTAAGTTATATAACTTATAGAAGTTCCTTTAAATTCAAAATTAAAATTTCAATCATCTAGCATAATTCAATCTTTTTCAAATGCTTCATATATTCTGCCATCACATATGGAATTGTACTCTTATAGTTCTATGTGTGTGATAGAATATAAATATTTTCTTTAAGTCCAATTTAAAAGATCAATCCTTATGGCAAAGTCAGTCTTTGACATTTAACTCCCAAGCATTCATCAGGATGAAAGAGTCGGGTCAACTTTTAAGAATCTTCCCCCAAAATTTGTAAACTTTTATGTTGAATGTAAATTTAACATATTGAGTTTTAACATAAGGGGAGATTCTATCAGATTTTCAAAAATTCAAAATCTCTTTCAAAATCTTTCAAACCAACTTGAATAGTCATTGTCATGTATCTTCTATAACATTCTGTTGTAAGTTAAACATATGTAACACAATCTCAAAACTCTCCAATCAATTCTGGGCTTTGACATTGCACTCCCAAATCACTTGGTAGGATGAAAGAGTTGAGCCTAGTTTCTCAGAATCTTCAGGTTACTTTTGTAAACCTGCACATTCGAATAAAAATCAATATGTTGAGTTTTAAAGTTTGAAGAAGATTTGTTCAATTCCAACTTCAAAGCCAAATTTAATGTTAAGTTTAAATTCAATCTCAAAATTGAATTCAAGTTTGATTCCAACCTTAAGTTCAAATTTAATTTCAAACTTAAATTCAACTTCAATTTTAATTTTAAAGTCAAAATTTTGGATTTGACATTTCACCCCAAGTCGATTGATGAAATGAAAGAGTCAAGCCCAATTTTTAGATTTTTTATATCAATTTTGTGAACCTACATGATTGAGTAAAACTCAATATGTTGATTCACAAAATTTAAAGAAGATCCACTCAACTTTAACCTCAAATTTAAATTAAATTTCAACTTTAAGTTTGAACTTAATCTTAATATTAAACTCAAGTTTGGTTTGAACTTTAAATTCCACCTCAAATTTGATTGTAAATTCAAATCTGAACTTTGACATTTTGCTCCAAGTTAATTGGGGTAGCAAAAGAGTCAGATTCAACTCTTAAGCTTCACTCGTCAATTTTATGAACCACCTTGTTGAGTGTAATAATTGAGTTATAAAATTTTAAATAAAATCAATCAAACATAAAATTTAAATTCAACTTTAAATCAACTAATTCAACACACTTTCTTAATTTCAGAAATTCAAGTACTCAAATGGCTGGGAAACTTGTCTTCTTACTGAATAGAGATGTACATGTAGAAGAAATTCTCAATGACAATTTAATTCAGTATGAGATGGAATTTTAGAACCTCAAGATTTTAGTTAATGGGGAAACACTGATTGATCTATATTCCATGATACAAGGGGATTCCCCCTTTATAGAAATTACTTTAGGGTCAGAAGTTTACTCCCCCATCTCTATGATGGACGTCGCTGTCACCCCTTACCCACTGTTTCCTCTACTCATGAGGATAAGAACTAGAAGTCAATAATGATAGAAGAGCTACCATCTCAATCTGAGACCGGATCAAGTTCTAGTGCCCCTGTCGTCGGCAAGAACAAGATAAAGAACTATATTCGAAGAGTCAGAAAGAAGGTTATTAAGGCCAGAAAGATTGCTGAGTCAAAAGCATTAAAGCAAGGCAAATATAATGCCAGTCGAGTGCCCATTTCTCCTTCTACGTTCCCTCTCCTTGCATAAAGGAGGGAGGTCATAAAGATGAGAGCGCGATATTTAATACACCTGCTTGACTACTGCACATAAAGACTTATGCAAGCTAGAGTTGAACAAATACCAGTAACAAACCATAGGCCCTTAATTTAGGGTTATGACCCATCCACTCTATTAGAAGATGTTAAGTCACATTATTACACATGTCCAACTACATCATCTATATAGGAGGAGGAGTAGAAACCACTCGGGGTGCCACTCTCTTGACTACTAGGCCACTAGTAATATGAGAGCAGGAAATAATATAAGATTGTATCAGATAGTGATACTGTTGAAATCTAACTTTTAACGGGGTTCTATCACGATAAATCTTTTGATTGTGGTGATGCCGCATAAACTATGGATAGTGTAGACCTTATAACAGTCTCTCCCTCAAAGGAGATTGTAGGAATTCAATTATGTATTGATAGAGTCTTGCCACATAGACTTGCAACCTTTAAGAAAAAGCTTCAAATTTCTCAAGTGTACTGGATCCAGATTTTCAAGACAAGTTGATTCACCTTTTTAATCAAAATTGACCTCTACCTTAAATTTTAAGCAGGAGAGAGTTGTAGTTGACTCCATCAAATGTTTGAATGTCCCTCACTCCCATCGCTTTCATGGGTTGATTTAACTTTTGAATTAAAATCTACCTCAAACTTAAGTTGACCTTAGAAATGAAAATTTTATCAATCTTCTAGCAATCTTCTATCTTAATAGGTAATTCTTGCATGTTTAAAATTTGTTCAATGATTTTCAAAAGTCAAGTCAATGCTCTTTTCAAAAAGATTGGGTGTGCTTTGAGGATTATTCTTCCTTGTATAAGAGAATGAGTTTTCTTTTCTAATACTTGAGATATAATCCCAACATTCAAAATAAAGATGAACAATCATTTTAAGGTTTTTGAAGAAATTGAAGCCTCTTCTCAAGATCAATCAAAAAGTCAAGAAAATGTGTAAAGTGCGCTAGAAATCAAAAGATGCATGATATGCACCACCAATAAAAAGAAAGAGGCTTCCTTCTTTTAAATCCTTAAATCTCAAAAAACCCAATCAATCTTAACTACTTGACTTTGACAAATCTTGAATTCATATTCTCCATCATGCATGGATAGTCTATTAGATAAAAAAAAAATCTCTCTTGTAAGAGAATTGGAAAGATTAAATTTCTCTTTTCAACTTAAACCCTTCGAAGTTAATTTTAATTCAAAATCTATTTAAGGGAGACCCCAGTTTAGTTTCTATGAAATTTTGTATGGGTCAACAAAATGTAAATCCTTCCAATTTAGTTGGAGTCGACTCTACTTCTCACTTTAAAAGTTGAATTTATTCCTGCTTGTCATTCTGACAGGGTCAAATGGCTAGAGAAAATTTTTAATAAAAAGAATGAATCCTCTACTCCTAATAAAAATTTAAATCCTATCCTTGAGGAGTGTGTAAGTCCTTACGCAGAGGCATCTTTTCCTTCAAGGCCTTAATAAAATTACACTCCATACTCGGTCCAAGATCAACCCCACTGGATGAGTATTTTATAATTCTGGGAATTACCATTCAAAATCAAACCTTGACAGAGTAGAGTGCCTGACTCCAATTGAAGGAGCTCGAGGACTTGCAAAACTTCATCTTTTAAGCTCAGTAAAACTTAGAATCGTATAAAGCCCGAGTGGTTTAAACTCGTGATAAGATAGTGCTACTTAGAACCTTCCAAGTAGGAGACTTGGTCTAGGTTCTTTAGATGTATATCTTAGCCTACCAAGAAATCAATGGAAGAGTTTAAACCAATACAAGATTGTCCTCTTATTGTAGAGATGATCTTTGAGGAAATGTCAAACATTAACTAATCAACCCTGAAGGATGCCACTTGATATTTTCAAACGTCGGGCGGCTCTTCAGGAAGTACCATGCCATATGAGTATCAAATTCAACATCAATAAAACACTCTTCAAATTTAGAATTCTCCAAATTCAAATTTAAAACTTCTAAATTTAGATCTATATCTAAAATAATAATTTTAATCAATCTCAAATCATATCAAATCTAATCGAAATCCAAAATTCTAAAATCATGTCAAATTCAAAACTAAAATAAAAATCCCCTTTTTCTTAAGGACAGGTGTGAGTCCCTATGCTTTCTCTCCTTAGGATTAGAGTCAAATTAGGGTTAGATAGCTTTTGTCGAATCCTTAGAGGTTTAGGTAGACTGTCTCCTTGGCTAGTTCCCCTAGTTAGATGTGAGTCTCTGTGCTTTCTAGCTAGGTTAGTCATTGAAAACCCAAAACAAATCTGATCCTTTAGGAGTAGGTGTAAGTCCCTATTCTTCCTATCTCCTAGGATCTCAACTAACTAGTGGTGGATTTAAGCATGTTGGGCCCCACTATAGTTTAGTCACTTTCTTTTCCCCTTAAGGTTAGGTGTGAGTTCCAGAGCTTCCTTTCTTTAGGATTAAAATCATTAGCGATGGAGCACGCCCATTATGGCACCATCTTAGTTTCAAATTTAAATATCATCCTTTAAGAGTAGGTGTGAGTCCCTGTGCTTCCTATCTGATAGAATCTTGACTAACTAGTGGTGGATTTAAGCCTGTTGGACCCCACTATAGTTCAGTCACTTTCTTTTTCTTAAGATTAGGCGTGAGTCCTAGAGCTTCATTTCTTTAGGATTAGATCAACTAGTGATGGAGCACGCCCTCTGTTGCAACATTTTAGTTTTAAATTTCAAATCTGATCCTCTATGGGAAGCAATGCTTCCTTTCCACATGATCATCCTCTTTTCCTAAGGATATATGTGAGTCATCGTGCTTTTTTCCTTAGGATTAGATCCACTGGTGATGGAGCACGCCCTATGTGGCACCATCCTAGTTTTAAAATCAAGATTAGACCTTCCGTGGGAAGCAATACTTCCTTTCCACAGGTCCTCTAGTCTTGTTCTCCTTAAAGTTAGGTTCTTTCCTCCTTTAGCATTATATCTACTAGTGGTAGAATACACCCCTTGTAGAACTATCCTAGTATAAATCAAAATTTTGATCCTCTGTAGTTTGGATTTCTTCCTTTCTATAGGATCATTTAATCTTCTTCTCCTTAAGGTTGGGTTTCCTCCTTCCCTTAGGACTAGATATACTAGTGGTAGAGTACGCCCCTTATGGCACTACCCTAGTATTAAACCCAAATTCAATCTTCTATAGTTAGGAGTCCTTCCTTCCTATATAATCATTTCGACCTTCTCTTCCTTAGGGTTTAAGTACTCCCTTCCCATATGATTAGAGCCACTAGTGGTAGAGTACGCACCTCGAGGCACTACCCTAGTATCAAACCCAAATTTGATACTCTATAATTAGGAGTTCTTCCTTCCTATACGATCAATCCATCCTTCTCTTCCTTATGGTTTAAGTACTCCCTTATTTGTTGACCTCATTTTTGTATGAGGTCACTAAGACCAATCCAGACCTTAGGATCTACCTAGACCTTAGATCAATCCAGACCTTAGGATCTATTTAGATATTAGATCAATCTAAGGCTAAAGTTCCAAGTCCTGAAAGCCTTTTTAGTGAATTTTCAAACACTTTAAAACTTAGTCAAATGACATCTGATTTAGAGTCTATCAATTACATATTAATAGGATATGTCTCTAGAGGCAATTCTCCAAATTTGAGCTCATTATAAGATCTATAACCACAGAAATTAAATTGAAATTCAAAGATTGTAAAACCTTCAAATATTTACATCATATGCCATTAGACCTACTACCCAGTGAATTTTGACCTTAGAGCTTCATCCAAAGCCTCTAATCACTTCCAAACCCTTAATTACGACTCATTGAGTATGAAACTACATTTTGGTGGACCTATTTTGACCCCCAATTTAAAAGGGGTCAAAATGACCGAAAAATGCAATTTTGGAGTTTCAATAAACTTCAATATAGCCTCGTCAAATCAAATCCCAGAACCTCTTCCAATGCATCTTAATCATCATTAGGAGTGCAATGGACTCAAGATCAGACCCTGGTTAAGCCTGGTTGACCAGATAGACCTTTTTGACCAAAATACCCCTTAAGATTTCAAACATTAATTTCAAACCAAATGAACTCCAAATTGCTTGGAACTACTTCCAACAATTTTCAAATTTCAAACCAAACCTATTGAGCCCAAATTTGGGACTAAGTCAACCTAGGTTAACCCAAATACCACTTAATGTTTTAAATGGGTTATTTTAACCCATTTGATATTTTAAACCACTTTTAAGCTTCTAATCAATTTCAAACCAAGGCTTAATCAAATCCTAATCATTGGTCAACCAAACCCAAATGACTTTGACCAAGTCAACCCTACATTGTTTGGTTAAACTAACATTTATATGATTTCATATATTCAAACATCAACCTTGAAGCCTTAAGCCCATCACTCCAGCACCCATGGCATCCTCACATGCCACCTCACCTATTGTTGACTAGTTAACTGGTAAACATAGTCAACAAACTCCTTTAAAGGGGTTTAAATTCCCAAACGATTTAACCCAAGCTAGCCCATTCTCTATCAAATCATTCCAGTAGGTCCAAATCCCCTTCCCATGCCACCTCAGCTTCCATGTGGCATGGGGACCAGTCAACTTGTCAAATTAAGGCCTTATAGTGCATCAAAGTTAGTTAAAACCCATTAAAGACTAATCTACTTGATCCCTAAACCACTCCAGCCATTTAAACCAAATCTAAAAGGTTTCTAAACCTTTCTTAAGACTGGATTAAGCTTTAGATTAGCTTTGAACTAGCCCAAGTGGTCCCAAAACCCTTGTGAGGCCAATAAGACCTCTCCATATGGATGTCCTTAGGCTGCCCTTGCTCCCAGCTTTCCAGCCACCCCAGGGGTAGATGGAAAACATCTAGGAGTTCCCCCACTCAGTCTCAACCATTTATTTAATCTGAGGAAGGTAGAATAGGGCAAAACCCTTAGAACGGCTATCATTCTATCCTCTACACTCTCTCTCCACTCAAGCCATCCCAGATCAAATACTCTTTTCATTTGAGCTTCTAATAGGTCCCTTGACCTTTCCCAAGTCAGATCCAACTGCTAGAAGCCAGTGATGACCATATTCCGATAATCTTAAGCCAAGGTCCATCCAAAGCTTAAACCAATCGATCCATGCATTTTCAGCTGAAGAAGTCTTTTAGAGGATTAAACATGGATAGTTAACAAGCTCAGAGAACTAAAGATCTCCCAAATCCACTAGTTAGATTGAGGTAAAAACCTAACCCTAGTGTTGACTTAAAAAAATGAAAATGAAGAATTATGAAGCAATTCACACTCTCTCCTAGCCCCACTTCACCGAACGACACTTTGTTTCGCTCGGGTAACCACCATTCAATAAAGGAAACAAATAAAAAGAACAAAGGAGTTCAAAAAGAGGAGATTACATTCTCTCATTCGCTCTGACTCCGATTCGGCAGATGCTCGTTCGACTTCATCGCTTCACAGAGGCATCTAAGGTTCACATTCCATCTTCGCTTTCCCTCGTCATTGTTCGCAGGAGGCGGAGACCACACTCACCACTCCTTCGACTTTGCTCTTTGGCTCCCCATCGTAGTTTGACTTCGTTCTTTGACGCCTTTAGTGCCGCCCGAATTCACTTCTTCGCAGGAGGTGAAGATTGTGCGCGTCGCTCTTCGGCTCCCTATTGCTATTCGACTTGTTGCTTCACAGGAGTTATTGAAGCTGCACGGGTTGAGACTTTGGTTCCAACATGGTTGTGCGACTTCGGCTCTTCCATGGATGTTCTACTATGCTCCTTCTCCAACCTGTGTGAATATCTACCAAAACCTTGTCCACTTCTTCTTTTTTTTTTAATCAGTTCGAAATCCTATTCCTATAAGCATGTGAATTTGGTTTCATGTGAACAACACTTTGCCCACAAGCATTGCTCCTATTCATACTTATATAATCCACTCAATTGACTTAATGTTCCACCTCTTCTTATTTCACGCAAAGTCTTAAACTTAAAGTTTCACTTGTATGGGTATCCTATTCGTATGCTTGGGATTTGTCTCAAATGCCTTCGAAAATAGCATTTCAATTTACTTGTTATACTCACATGATTACTGCAATTAATTAAAGTATGCTAAATAATTAAAATAAAGGATTGCATAAATAATAAAATTTTTACTATGACTATAAAAAAAATAGGTGTCGAAGACTCACGCATCGATCTTAGATCTGAGTGGATGGTTTTAAATTTGAAGACCTACACCATTGATCTTTAATCCGGGCAGATGGTTTTAAATTTGAAGACCTCGGGCCGTCGTATCTTAGATACGGCCAGGATGGTTCCAAATTGAAGACCTCACGCAGTCGATCTTAGGTCGTGGTGAGATGGTTTAAAATTGAAGACCCTACGCCGTTGACCTTAGGTCCGGGTAAAAAGAAATTTTGGCAGATGCCGTCCCGATTTCTCCCTCAGTGGGGAGGTGACGCCGAGAGGCTATTGAAATTTTGAGAAAATTATTGAACTTTTTAAGAACAATTTTAGAGCAATTAAATTTGAATATTTAATTGATTAATTTTAAAAAATTAATTAATTAAAATTAATTGAAATAATTGATTGATTTTTTTAAAGTAAAAATTTAAAGTTAGTTGAAATCAGTACGTTTTAAAATATGGGAGCCATTTTAAAGAAAATGTTAAATATGAGAATTTCAAATTCTAAGAGTTTTAAAATTTGAGAGTTATTTAAAAGATTGAGAGTAGTGAAATTTAAAATTTATTTATTGGTTAATTATTTAATTAATCAAATATAAAATGTAATAAAAAAAAGAAAGAAAAAAATTTCACTAATCAACATGTACATGTTCTCAAATTCTCCAAAATCATCTCCAAATAATAACTCTCAAACAAATTGTACAAGTTCTCCGCTCAACAAACTCTTTCAACATTGTACAAACAACTCTATCAACCCAAACGAGTACAAAACAACACTATGCTAGCACCCCTATAACTATATCCCTTTTGGCTAAGAGCTCTTGCAATTATATGCGAGCTCACAAATTAATATATATATATACATCAAATCAAGAATGCTGGAAAATATTAAAGCTAGCCACTACTAGTAAAGCAAAGTACTTGAAAGCAAGAAAAACTAAGTGCGAAAAAGGTAGTAGAACAAAAGTGCTAAAAACAGGTAAAGCAGTGGACTACTATAGTAAGAAAAAAGACTACATGCACAAAACAAACTAAAACACTAACGCAAGTGTCAAAGCCCTGAGGTGTCAAAATTACAAATGCAACAAACTCAAACGAATTCAAAATAAATCTCCAAACAATCAAATTTCAACTTTCTTGGGCAGCCTCATTCATAGAAACTTAGTTGTAAGACCCACTATCCAGTAACTTTTATAGGAAAGTCATAAGTTCGACCTTAGGAAAAAGTTTTAGGTAAAATTGACCTAACTCCTAAACCCAATTTAACACCACCGGCCACTTCTAATAGAAGTCATAAGTCCGACCTCTGAGGAAAAATGTTTAGGTTATAATAAGACCCTAGACCCTTCATTCGGGCATCCTAGTCTAAAAAGACTAGGTTGTAAGACCCACAACTCGGGCCACTTAGCTTAAAGTGTTAGGTCGTAAGACCCATAATTAGCAACTTCTAAGGAAGCAATAAGACCTACCTAACTAAAATATTCGGGCTACTTACTACAAAAGTTGTAAGTCCCAATCTAAATTTAAATCTTTAGGTATCCTACTCTATAGGATTAGGTTGTAAGACCCATTATCGGGCAACTTCTAAGGAAGTCATAAACCCCAACATTTTAGGAAAATTACTAAATAAATTGTAATGAACCTAAAACTCAAATAATCAAATTTAAATCTATGGGCATCTTAGTCTATAGGAATAGGTTATAAGACCCACTATCGGGTAACTTCTAACTAAAGTCATAAGCCCCCACATTTTACGAAAATTGTTAAAATAAATAGCAATAATCCTAAACCTCAAATAAGAAAATTTAAACCGAAGGGCATCTTAGTCTAAAGGATTAAGTTGTAAGACCCATAACTAGGGCTGTTTAGCTTATAGAGCTAGGTCATAAGACCCACCGTTGGGAAACTTCTAATGAAGCCATAAGCCCCTACCTAAATCAAATCTCACGGGCAACTTCTAATTGGAGCAGTAAGCCCTAAAATAAACAAATTAATGGGCAACTTCTAAGGAAGCCATAAGCCCCTGCCTAAATCAAATCATATTCTCAACTCTTAAATAGAGTTTTAAGACCCAAACTATATAAATAAAAGGGCAACTTCTAAGGAAGTCATAAGCCCCAGTCCAAATTAAATCAAACTAAAATACATATCTAACCACTTCATTCTACTAAGAATCCCTGAAGGAGGCAACACATGGCTGCTAATCAGATTCCTTGGACACTACGGTCAATGATTATTAGTGTTGGTAGATTGGAACTACGGTATACTCGGGATGATGGAACCATGGGATCTTGATCGGGTTTACCTCCATTTCCCCTACTATTGAGACTAAAATTATTTAAAAAAATTATTCATCCTTAAGAGGGGTGATTAACTATGAGTGCTTGTGCTCATAGGAAGTAAGAACCCTAGATCTATAAACCCTGACACTACCCTCTGGAAAATCTGGTTAATTTCAATTTGACTTAAGGGAAATGGAATCCTACGACTGCAAAGCGGGATTCATGCATTCGTGCCATTTTTCTTTAGCCAACAGATTTCTGGCGACTCCGCTGGGGAATACTTTTCTCTCCATCTTTGAATGAAAAGATAATTCATATTTAGTCTTAGTTAACAAAACATCTAAAAATAAATATAGATGTTTATTCAACGCAGTTATGTGTTTTCTTTTTCAGTAGAATTTAGGTTGACTCTTACTCCTTAAGTTATATTAAAAGGTTGATAATATGACACCTATAAAGTCCTTCATGATTGTGAACCTAGGTGAGGGAGCTAGAGTGTCGTTCCCTCAAGCTGTTCTAAACACAGGCTATGCTGGACCAACCATTCAGTTCAGAACTATTTTCGAACTCATGCCGTTTCAACAGTTTCTTCCTGAGAATACTGGTAGCATACATACTATTAAAGGTACCACTAAGAAGCCTACCACTGAAGTTGTTGATGAGCAGGCTCCTAAGAGGGCCTCTGTATTTTCAAGACTCGCTATGGCACTGGTTGCTGCTTTAATATTTTAGAAGAAAGTTCTTGATACCAAATTGCCATATGTTGGCATGAATACAACCAGTCAAAACATAATTCAGGATGAAGTGCCTAAAGAGTGCAATTCTGAAGTTCCTAATGCAAGTGCTAAGCTTTCCAGGAAAGCTAGAAGAAGGGCCAATGCTCGCTTACGAGCTAATGGTTGGGTGCCCGATACCCTTCAAGAATCATCATCACAGTTAGAAGCAATGTACCAACCAATAACGGCTTTGAACTGTTAAAGTCAGTAAAGAGAAATGTTGACAAAGGAAAATCAAAGAAGTCTTTCTGGGAAACTTCACATCAGTAGCCACTACCACCAAAGAATGAAGAATCTGCCTCTTCAAAGATATACAAAATACTGAAGGCTGTTAAAGATAGAAATCTATAATGAGGACTGAGGAAATATGTTACTGAAGCTATTTCCTTAAATACGATTCATCCTTAGAACAATAAATTCTCAACAAGACCTTATAGAGAGGAGTTTAGACGTCCTCCCTACTACCGAAAGCAAAGAGAATTCTGTCCTAATATGGTTCGATACCCATATTACAGAAAAGAAATAATTGGGAGAGCCTTCTGATAATTTACAAGAAAGGGAATATAATTGAAGATATGATGGACGAAGGCCCCAACAATGGTATCATGAATATGGTCATTCAAAGGTACATTCCAATGTTGGTGGTCATCAGTATGTAACTCCGAGAAGACAGCAAGTTTGGATTCCAAAAAGACCCAAATATCCTCAACTTCAGAAAGATGATCTTGATAAAGAAATCTATAAAGCATGACTTAAATCTCATGTTCAGAGGTTATTCCCTAATAAGGAGACTTCTATTAACATGATGAAACCAAAAGAGGAAAACTACATGTTTATAAAGAATCTCCCGATTCTGTAGTCATACATTGGAAGCGGTGGTCCCAGCTTGGAGATGACCATGAGTTAGATGAAAATGATAATTACTATGATGATGATGAAGAAATGGAAGGGTGTATTGGTCCCATAGACATTGAAGTTGTCCGGATGGTTAATCATATACCCGATCGAGTTGATCAGCGGTATACTCGTAAAAATGCAGCATTGAATTTGCAAAATGAAGAATAACTACAAGAAGACCAAGATTAAGCAACAGCTGTGAATAGAACTCCAAAACTAGAATAAGTTGAGGAGGAAGAAGCTGAAGAAGTCATAAAGACCAAAAATCAATTATTTGAACATTCTTCTTGATGAAATGAGCATCATAATGAAAGAAATACTTGGACAACTTGATTTAATATCTATAATTATCCAAGTACAAGTTACAAATCTTAAAAAAATGTAAACAACATTGCTTACCCAGCAGTAAATGATGGAGATCCTCAAACCATTCTTCCTGATCTAAATACTCCTAACAATGAACTAGAAGGTCAATAGCAAGTGGATAATATAGTCAAAAATACCCACATCAAAGTTCTTATTAGCCAAAATGTTAAAGCAGTTATCGCTTCTAAAACTACTGAAGCCATAGTGGGCAAATGGTGTCTCACACTACTTATTAAACTACAACGCAAACTACCCCATATTCGCTAGTTTTCGTAACTGAGACAATATTAGCCCTCGAAGTCAAGTTGCCCTCTCTTCTTATTACTGTTCAATATGAATTAACCAAAGAAGAAAATGATCTACTACAACTTGAAGAACTTGAAGCTCTTGATGAAGTCAGACTTCAAGCTCAACAAATTCTAGAATCCTACAAAGCAAGAATGACTAAGGACCATGATAGAATGGTTCATCCTACAAGCTTCAAAGAAGGTGAACTTGTTATGGTTCACCGAAGACCTATAATCCCTCACTGTCGCCTTGGCGGTAAATTTGACCTAATATGAGAAGGATTCTTTATCATGGAAATAGTGTATGAAGGAGGTGTCTATCAACTCATAAACCTAAATGGTCAAAAACTTATGCCACCAATTAATGGTCAATATCTAAAAAAAATATCATACATAAAGATGTTCTGTATGAAAATCTGCCTACCAGGCAAAAGTCATCTAAATTCCCTCCTAAAAGAAAAGAGGCAATTTTTATATTTTTCCTATAAGGAGTAAAATAAAATCCACTCTCCTCCTGTAGACAGGAGGTAATTTTATTTACAACTACAATGTAGGAGATAAATTCAATCTCCTCCTGAAAAATCAGGAGGCAATTTTATCCCATTTACCAAATAAAAATAAGAGAATTTTGAAAACTTTTATGCTAAATCCTATTGGTTCAATAAGCCTAAGGGCCGAACCTTCAAAATATTCTATGCTCGTAAACCTATGGGTCGAGCTAAATGAAAGTGCTCTTATGGCACTAGAAAGTTCGTTAGGGATTTTAAGCCCTATGAACAGGCCCAAGGATAATAAAGAGAAAGGTAGTGAATCGATATTTAAAATAAACATAATGTTAAAATCAAGATCCAGATTCACCACAATGAAAACCAAAGTGCGAAAATTAAATGTGGAAGTAATAAAGGAAAGAACACACTAGATTTATAGTGGTTCGATCAAACCTTGACCTACGTCCACTCCTTGGAGGCACCCTCCAAGTATTGCACTAAAATAAGTGTCTCTCCTTTAGCCCCCACAGCTAGGCGGAGAAGCCCTTACAAAATCACTTCAACCTTCCCCGATGCAGCGGAGTCGCCGGGTCCTTTGACACCAAAGAGATCTTCTTCTTTGGTGAACTTCCCTCAAGACAAGCCTGGAATCCGACGGTATTAAGGTGCAAGCCTGACGGAGCAACCGTGTGGAATCTCCCTCCACACTCCCTTGAGTCCCCCCTCACAAGATCTTCTCCCACTCTCTCAGACTTCACCCGTTCTTCACTCCCTTTCAAGCTCTCTCATCAAGTCCCCCCCAAAAAATGAAGCTACAATGGCTGCCAAAGACACTCTTCATGAGAAAGAAAGAGGTCTTTAAATAGATTTGCAAAACCGACATTATTGTCTAGGAGGATATAAATATCAGCCTGGCCGATCAGCATAAATTATGCGCAATCAGCCCGATCGATTAGGGATAATTAGACAATTTTTGGTCTTATCGTCCAGACCGATAGGATATCATCCTGGACGATTAGTTCAAATATGAGGAAAATCTTCCTGAACATTACCCTGAAAAGAAGCTGGCCGATGTCAAATCATCCCGATCGATGCTAAGATCATTACCCTAATAGAAGATTAATGCACGAATTGTTGATTCAGGAATCATGATTTTCAAAATCAAGTATCAAAAATATCAAGGGTTTTCTTAAGCTTTGGATAAAATAGAAAATGTAAGCATACTCTTTGTGGGCTCATTTTATGCCTTGTAAATTTTTTTGGCGCACTTTGCATATATTTTTCTTTTGATACACTTTGTGTATCTTTCTCAATTTGGCGTCATTGCGCATCTTTTGATTTGGCATCATTGGCCTTTTTTTTAATATGCTACCTTTCTGAAATTTTAAAAATAAAAGTAAAACCATTTTATTGACACAACGAACTACGTGATTAGGAAAATTATGAGGTTGATTCAACAACTTGCAAAAGATTTCTATGCGTTAGATAAAATGTAGGGAGATGAAAAAAAGTTTAGTTTCAAAATCCAATTTAAAATATGATGAAGATTTTAAATCAAAAGTAGAATAACATCTTTTAGGAAACAGAGATTGAGAGTCAAAATCATGAATTTCCTTCCTTTGATTATTTTTAGAGAAGTCAAACACAATTTTCATAAGAATTCAAGAAAAAATAGGAGGTAGGTTTTTTATTTTTAGAAAGGTGACGTGTGTATTAGATCATAAATGACACATAAAAAATTTAACGAAAAAGGAAAAAATAAAATTAAAAAAATCATAAAAACAAAAGAACAAACAAAACACGCAAACATAAACATACAAACAAAGGTTTAAGCATCATCTTGCTCCTGATTAGATGATTCAAAAGCAAGGTTTGTCCAAGAAATTTTTTGCTTTTCATTATTTCCTTAGTTTATAATTTGCTTTGCTTTACCCTTTTCTTTTGCAGAAAAAATTCTCAAATTAGGGCATATGTCTAGGCTTCCTACATCTAAAGCAAATAACGTCAGAAGAAATATTAACATTCTTACCATTTTTACCTTTATTCCACTTTTTTTTTGTGCTTATGCTTTGGTGAGATTTTTAATTTGCTTGTCAAGTCATTGCTTTCATCACCAACTAAGCTACATTTTTTCGTATCTTCAGCTTTTAGCATTATTGTTTCACCTGTATCCAAAAGTCTTTGACCCAAACCTTGCTCGTAGGCAATAAGTGAGCCAATCAAATTATCAATAGAATATTCATTCAAATCTTTTGATTCACAAATGGCAACAACTTTAGCATCAAACTTATTTAGTAGACAATGAAGAATTTTATTGACTTTTTCAAAATTTGAAAATTCTTTACCTAAAACATGCAATGATGTCATAATTTGAATAAACCTAGTATACATGTCTAAGATCGTTTCATAAGGTTTCATGGAAAATATTTTATAATCATGCATTAACATATTCAACTTGGATTGCTTGATTTTATTAGTGCCTTCGTATATGGTGTGTAGTTTATCCCAAATTTCCTTACCAGTAGTGCACGTGGATACTAACATAAAATTTTTAGAATTTAAACCATAAAAAAGCAATTTAAAGATTTAGCATTAAATTGAGCATCAATTCGTTCATCTCTATTCCATTGATTAAAAGGAATATCAGTTTTAACTCCATCTATAACACATGACGGTAATGAATAACTAGTTAAAATCATATGCCACATACGAAAATCAATCAATTGCAAGAAAGTAGACATGTGAATTTTCCAAAAATTAAATGTAATATTTTCAAATAAAGGTGGTCTGGTGATTGAATAACCTTCCGCAATATTACGATTATAAAAATTAGCCATGGATCAAAAATTCAAAAGTTTTCAAAAACTTATTTTTATGAATCTCGCTCTGATACCACTTGAAAGTGCTCTGATGACACTAGAAAGTTCATTAGGGATGTTAAGCCCAATGAACCAGCCAAAGGATAATAAAGAGAGAGGTGGTGAATCGATATTTAATACAAGCACAATGTTAAAAAACAAGATCCAAATTCACCACAATGAAAACCAAAGTGCAGAAATTAAATACGGAAGTAATAAAGGAAAGAACACACTAGATTTATAATGGTTCGATCAAACCTTGACCTACGTCCACTCCTTGGAGGCACCCTCCAAGTATTTCACTAAACTAAGTGTCTCTCCTTTAGCCCCCACAGCTAGGCAGAGAAGCCCTTACAAAATCACTTCCACCTTTCCCGGTGCGGCGGAGTCACCGGGTCCATTGACACCAAAGAGATCTTCTTCTTTGGTTAACTTCCCTGAAGACAAGCCTTGAATCCGACGACATTAAGCTGCAAGCCTGCCGGAGCAACTGTATGGAGTCCCCCTCCACACTCCCTTGAGTCCCCCCGCATAGGATATTCTCCCTCTCTCTCAGACTTCACCCGTTCCTCACTCCCTTTCAAGCTCTCTCTTCAAGTTTTCCCCCCAAAAGAATGAAGCTACAATGGCTTCCAAAGACTCTCTTCATGAGTAAGAAAGAGGTCTTTAAATAGATTTGTAAAACTAATATTATCATCCAGGCCGATCAGCATAAATTATGCTCAATCAGCCCGGTTAGTTAGGGGTAATTAGAAAATTTTTTGTCATATCATCCAGGCCGATAGGATATTGTCCCGGACGATTAGTTCAAATATGAGGAAAACTGTCCTGAACATCGCCTTGAAAAGAAGCTGGCCGATGTCAAATCATCCCGGCCGATCCTGAGATTGTCTTGGACGATGTGATAGTGTAAATCACCATTAATTAATTTACTTAATTCTCATATTTATTTAAGAAAAATTGTGCTGGATCTGCCGGGCTGATTCTGATAGGCCAGGCCGAAACACCAGGATAATGTCCAAAAATAAGAAAGATGGCTGTAGATTCTTTCTAAATTTAGGCTATCGTTCTGGCCGATACAAAATTGTTCAGGATGATGTGTTAAATGATGGCTTCCTTAACAAGGATGATGCCCTAATCATGGTTTCTATTTTTGAACCGATCGTCCAGGCTGATATAAATATCATCCCGACGATGTTACCAATGTTGCAGATCTATGGTTTATGATTTTGATGATAGAAAACATTTCTTATTTCTCTACGATTGCCTTACGTGCTAACGTTTCAGGTCCACACGATCAGACTGCAATCTGGAACTAGCTCAAGATTGGGTAGACAAGGTCTATGTCAGTTTATAATCTTTTTCCTTTTTTGAGTCTGTTGTATTTGATGTGGCATCTGATGATTTGTAACTTGGAAGATTTTCTTTTGTGCCCTAAAAGATTTCTATTTTTGGTAACATCGTCCGGGACGATATTTATATCGTCCGGGATGATCTGACAAAAGTAGAAACTCTAATTAGGGCATCCTCATTAAAGCAGCCGTCTTTATGCTAAACACATCGTCCTGGATGATTTTATATCGGCCAGGACGATCGGCTCAATTCAGCAAGAATCTGCCGCCATATCTGCTTAGGAAAATCTTTTTTTTTTGGATATCGTCCTGGTATATCGGCCTGGAGTATAAAATATCATCCTGGCCGATCCAGGTCAATTTTTCCAAAATTTCTCAGGCAGTTTTGGAAAGCAATTAATGGGATTTCGTCCAGGCCGATCGCAAGATCGTCCTGGATGATTAGACATCGTCCAGCTTCATTTCAGGGCGATATTCGGGACAATTTTTCTCATATTTGAACTAATCGACCAGGACGATATGCCTATCATCCTGGACGATAATGGCGGCAACTTGCATTAATAAGCTCGTTTTGAGAGCTTCTTTTTAATCTATGACATGACACTTTGTAAGCGTCTTTGGCAGCCATTTTAGCTTCGTTCTTGTGGGGAAAACTTGAAGAGAGAGCTTGAAAGGGAGAGAGGAAAGGGTGGAGTTTGAGAGGGAGAAGATCCTGTGAGGGGGAGGAACTCAAGGGAGTGTGGTGGGGGATCCACATGGTTGCTCCTGCGAACTCTCACCTTAGTACCATCGGATTCAAGGCTTGTCTCGAGGTAAGTTCACCAAAGAAGAAGATCTCTTTGGTGTCAAAGGATCCGGCGACTCCGCCGCACCGGGGAAGGTGGAAGTAATTTTGTAAGGGCTTCTCCGCCTAGCTGTGGGGGCTAAAGGAGAGACACTTTTGTAGTGCAATACTTGGAGGATGCCTCAAAGGAGTGGACGTAGGTCAAGGTTTGACCGAACCACAATAAATCCAGTGCGTTCTTTATTATTATTGCTTCCGCATTATTTTCTTCCGCACTTTGATTTATGTGGTTATTTTGGTTTGAGTTTTATCTTTGGTTTTAAAGTTATCCAATTCACCTTTCTCTTTGTTAGCCTTGGGCCAGTTCTATAGGGCTTAACATTCCTAATGAGCTTTCAACCAAAAATAGTAAACTTTAGGGAACAGTCAGAAAATCTTCTAAGGTGTGTGTGTGCAAAGTTACATAGCATCAAGTGCCACACCAATTACAAAATACTCAAGAAAGGGAAAAAGGGTACAAATTGACTCAGACCTAGTCTACCCAATCTTGAGATGATTCCAAATTGCAGTATGATCTTATAGACCTGAAATATTAGTAGATAAGACAGCCGTAGAGAAATAATAGTGTTTGCTATCATTAAAATCATAAATCATGAAAATAGCTCCGCAACACTAAACCCACAAGGTTCAATAAGCCTAAGGGCCGAACCTTGAAAATATATATGCTCTTAAACCTAAGGGTCGAGCTAACCCACGAAGTTTAATGAGCCTAAGGGCCGAACTTCAAAATATTTTTATGCTCATAAACCTAAGGGTAGAGCTAAGCTCCACAGGTTCAATAAGCTTAAGGGCCGAACCTTTGAAATATACTATGCTCATAAACCTAAGGGTCTAGCTAAAACATATTGGTTCAATAAGCTTAAGGGCCAAACCTTGTAAATCTCATACACTCATAAACCTAAGGGTCAAGCTAAATCCACAAAGTTCAACAAGCCCAAGGGCTGAACTTTAAAATCTCTTATGCTCCTAAACCTAAGGGTTGAGCTAAATACACAAAGTTTAGTAAGCTTATGGGCCAAACTTTGTAAATTTTTTATGCTCATAATCCTACGTGTCAAACTAAATCCACAAAGTTCAACAACCCTAAGGGCCGAACTTTGCAAATCTTATATGCTCATAAACCTAAGGGTCGAGCTAAATTCCCAAAGTTCAACAAGCCTAAGGGCCAAACTTTGAAATCTTCTATGCTCATAAACCAAAGGGTCGAGCTAAATCCACAAAGTTCAACAAGCCTAAGGGCTGAACTTTAATTTCTCATATGCTCATAAACCTAAGGGTCGAGCTAAATCCACAAAGTTCATCAAGCCTAAGGACCGAACATTAAAGTCCTCTATGCTCATAAACCTAAGAGTCAAGTTAAATCCATAATAGTTCAACAAGCTTAATGGCCGAACTTTGAAATCTCCTATGCTCATCAACCTAAGGGTCGCGCTAAATCCACAAAGTTCACTAAGCCTAGGGGCCAAACCTTAAAAAATTTTTTACGCTCATAAACTTAAGGGTCAAACTAAATTCATGAAGTTCAAGAAGTTTAAGGGGCCGAACCTTCAAAATTTTTAATGCCTATAAACCAAAGGGTCGAGTTACATTAATCAATCTAAATGATTAAAAGAAAAAAAAATAATGTTGAACATAAATTTTTGAATATGTTTAAAAATACTGCAATGAATCTATTGTGTGAAAGTCACAGAAAAAATTCATTGGGAGGCTATTTGTTGACTTAAAAAAAATGAAAATGAAGAATTACTAAGCAGTTCACTCTCTCTACTGGCCCCACTTCATCAAACGACACATTGTTTCGCTCGGGTAACCACCATTCGACAAAGGAAGCAAATAAAAAGAATGAAGGAGTTCGAAAAAAGGAGATTACATTTGCTCATTCGCTCTGACTCCGATTCGGAAGACGCTCGTTCGACTTCATCTCTTCATAGAGGTGTCTAGGGTTCACATTCCATATTCTATTTCCCTCGTCGCAGTTCACAGGAGGCGGAGACCACACATGTCACTCCTTCGACTTTGCTCTTCAGCTCCCCATCGCAGTTTGACTTTGCTCTTTGACTCCTTTAGTGCTACCCTACTTCACTTCTTCACAGGAGGTGAAGATTGTATGCGTCGCTCTTCGGCTACCTGTTGCTGTTCGACTAGTTTCTTCACAGGAGGTATAGAAGCCGCACGAGTTGAGATTTCGGTTCCAACGTGGTTGTGCGACTTTGGCTCTTCCATGGATGTCCGACTGTGCTCCTTCTCCAACCTATGTGAATATCTACCTAAACCTTGTTCGCTTCTTCTGTTTTTAAATCAGCCCGAAATCCTATTCCTATAAACATGTGAATTTAGTTTCATGAGAACTACACTTTACCAACATGCATTGCTCCTATTCATACTTATATAATCCACTCAATTGACCTATTCTTCCACCTCCTCTTATTTCATGCAAAGTCTAAAACTTAAAAATTTCAATTGTATGGGTATCCTATCCGTATGCTTGGGATTTCTCTCAAATGCCTTCCAAAATAGCATTCCAAATTACTTGTAATACTCACATGATTACTACAATTAATTAAAGTATGTTAAATAATTAAAATAAAGGATTGCATAAATAATAAAATTGTTATTATGAGTATTAAAAAAATAGACGTCGAAGTCCCGCGCCATCGAGCTTAGATCTAGGCGGATGGTTTTAAATTTGAAGACCTCGCCGTTGATTTTTAATATGGGCAGATGGTTTTAAATTTAAAGACACTGGGCCATCCTTTCTTAGATTCGGTCGGGATGGTTCCAAATTGAAGACCTCACGTAGTTGATCTTAGATCCTGGTGCGATGATTTAAAATTGAAGACCCTACACCGTCAACCTTAGGTCTGGGTAGGAAGAAATTTTGGGCTGTCGTCCCGATTTCTCCCTCGGTGGGGAGGTGACGCCGAGAGGCTGCTGAAATTTCAAGAAAATTATTAAACATTTTAAGAACAATTTTAGAGCAATTAAATTTGAATATTTAATTGATTAATTTTAAAAAATTAATTAATTAAAATTAATTGAAATAATTGATTAATTTTTTTAAAGAAAAAATGTAAAGTTATTTGAAATCAGTACGTTTCAAAATATGGGAGCCATTTTAAAAAAAATGTTAAATACGAAAATATATATATATATATATATATATATCATCAAATCAAGAATGCTGAAAAATATTAAAGCTAGCCACTACTAGTAAAGCAAAGTACTGGAAAGCAAGAAAAGCTAAGTACAAAAAAGCTAGTAGAGCAAAAGTGCTGAAAACAGGTAGAGCAGTGGACTACTGTAGTAAGAAAAAAAGACTACACGCACAAAACAAACTTAAACACTAACGCAAGTGTCAAAGCCCTGAGGTGTCAAAATCATAAACTCAACAAACTCAAACGAATTCAAAACAAATCTCCAAACAATCAAGTTTCAACTTTCTTAGGTAGCCTCATTCATAGGAATTTGGTTGTAAGACCCACTATTTGGCAACTTTCATAGAAAAGTTGTAAGCTTGACCTTAGGGGAAAGTTTTAGATAAAATTGACCTAACTCCTAAACCTCAATTAACACCACCAGCCACATCTAATAGAAGTCGTAAGTCCAACCTCTGAGAAAAAATGTTTAGGTGATAATAAGACCCTAGACCCCTCATTCGGGCATCCTAGTCTAAAAAGACTAGGTTGTAAGACCCATAACTCGGGCCACTTAGCTTAAAATGCTAGGTCGTAAGACCCATAATTAGGCAACTTCTAAGGAAGCAATAAGACCTACCTAACTAAAATATTCGGGCTACTTTCTACAAAAGTTATAAGTCGCAATCTAAATTGAAATCTTTTGGCATTAGGATTAGGTTGTAAGACCCGTTATTGGGCAACTTCTAAGGAAGTCATAAACCCCAACATTTTAGGAAAATTACTAAATAAATTGTAATGAACCTAAAACTCAAATAATCAAATTTAAATCTATGGGCATCCTAGTCTATAGGAATAAGTTGTAAGACACGCTATTGGACAACTTCTAACTGAAGTCGTAAGCCCCCACATTTTAGGAAAATTGTCAAAATAAATAGCAATAATCCTAAACCTCAAATAGGAAAATTTAAACCTAAGGACATCTTAGTCTAAAGGATTAAGTTGTAAGACCCACAACTCGAGCCGCTTAACTGTTAGAGCTAGGTCGTAAGACCCACCATTGGGTAACTTCTAATGAAGCCATAAGCCTCTACCTAAATCAAATCACACGGGCAACTCCTAATTGGAGCAGTAAGCCCTAAACTAAATAAATTAATGGGCAACTTCTAAGGAAGCCATAATCCCCTACCTAAATCAAATCATACGGGCAACTCTTAAATAGAGCCGTAAGACCCAAACTATATAATTAAAAGGGCAACGTCTAAGGAAGTCATAAGCCCCAACCCAAATTAAATCAAACTAAAATATACATCTAACCACTTCAGTCTACTCGAGATCTCTGAGAGGAGGCAACCCATGGTTGCTAATCAAATTCCTTGGACACTACGGTCAATGATTGTTAGTGTTGGTAGATTGGAATTACGGTATACCCGGAATGACAAAACCATGGGATCTTGAACAGGTTTACCTCCATTTCCCCTACTATTGAGACTAAAATTATCTAAAAATAATAATTCATCCTTAATCGAGAGTTCTCTCTTACGTAGTAAGAGAGGTAATTAACTATGAGTGCTTGCGCTCATAGGAAGTAAGAACCCCAAATCTATAAACCCTGACTTTACCCTCAGGGGAAATCTGGTTAATTTCAATCTGACTTAAGGGAAATGGAATCCTATGGCTGCGAAGCGGGATTCATGCATTCGTGCCATTTTTCTTGAGCCAACACCTAGGTTAGAACACTTAGTTTAAAATAGCTTTTGATTAAGTTTTTTTAAGTTATTAAGACACATCCCCATTAATTATGTTCATTATACCTATCTGTATTTAAAATTTCATGGAGATTGACTGATCTGTTCAAGAGAAAACTTCAAAAAATGAGTTGTAGGGTGTTTCGGTAGCATGTTTCAGGTGTACGAAATATTCGTCGTTGATGTTTTAAAACTGTGGATCTAATCCGACATTCAGTTTCCTCATATGGCTGA